>NW_015505646.1:81902-112602 GCF_001515645.1 Sinocyclocheilus grahami
GTGTGTGTGTGTGTGTGTGTGTGTGTGTGTGTGTGTGTGTGTGTGACCTGGAAAATAAAACTATTGCCAAATTATTTTATTTAAAAAAAAAATTTTTTTTGCAGAAACAAATGTAAAAACACTTAAACACACCTAAAAAGGTTTCAACATTGTACATCATACAATATGTTGAAGAGGAAACAAAAGTATTTGGGAAAGGATTACAAATACAAAATCCAATAAAATATCTTCTAAAGTCTGTCTCAGGGTGTTAGTGTAAGATAAGCAAATCAGCTAAATCTAGCAATGACTGGATTGGCTATTTGTGCTATCATGTTGTCACAAAGTATTTGAATTCCAATGCCCTTTTCAGTGCACCTGGTCTATATGTTGTGTGAAGATTACTCAGCTGTTTGAGGTGTGCTGATCTCATTTTGATGACTTAAATTACATCACACAGTTATGAGTGAAAGAGCCATTCTGAGTGAAAGATAATGAGAATTATTGCTTTCTTGCACAGTGGTTCTGGTTAAGATAGCCTAATTAGTTTATGGGTAGGAGTTTTATTTGAATTTTTTTTTAAACGACATGCCTTTAAGGCTGCATAATCGCAACTAAGTACTATCTGGTTTAAGCTTAGATATCTATCTTGCTTTAGAAAAGCCAAGAATGAATGAATGAATGATGCAAGTTACTTGTCAAGAAAATGAATTAGCAAATTGAAACCAAATTAACATATCAGGTCTATTTAATTTAATTGAAGGTTGTTTTTCCTCCAGTTTCCAAGACCATGAATGCAGTATGAAGATTATTTTACAGATTATTTTACACCACATGGGGGCATTTAACATCTTGTGAAGCATATGCTCTCTATCCCCATAACTGCTTCGTTTTTCTGGGTTTGCTGAGAATGCAATCATTGTGAAACATGTTCTTAAACTCCTGTTAAAACAGGCTGGAATGTTGTGACTGTTCTTCGGTCGGACAAACTTCCTTATAGCTCTATCAAGAGAATGCCCAACAACAAAGGACTATTCGTACGCAAATGTTCCCTCGCCGAAATTGAAGGCGTGACTTAGCTGCTGGAACCCCGGCCAATGATGCAGCCGCGTGTCCCTTCAATCACCTGAGAACAAACAGATCACGCTTCTAACTGACCAATCACATGCGCCGCGATCCTGCCACCATACATATAAATCAGGCTGACAGCCCAAGCTCCTGGTCAGAGAATGAGAGAACACCCAACACAAAATAATCAGTCAAATAACTGGACCTGCCGGTCGGATATTATACATCTTAATTTCTGTCGGTGGCCAGGTACGTAGCTTTCTTTTATTTATCAGACTGCATTTGTGTGCAATGCACGTGTCTGCTTTTGTGAACGTCAATTTGGGATTATGCGACTGCATTCTTTTTTTGATAGCGAGTTCATTTGAAACCGAATTGACTTGTTGTTTTGTGAAATCGCCGTTTATCAATATTTCACGCTGTGATGTAATACTGCCGCGCTGTGAGCATGGCTACCGGTTGCTATCTATGTAGTCGAGGATGCGCAGGAAAGCTTCGAGTTGAATGCTTGTGGCTACTTTGACTTGTTTGTTTGTTTGTTTGTAGAGCAGCGATGATGCTTTTTGCATTGATCTACTGATTTGTGCGATCAATACTGATTTCCATGCTGATCGAACAACCCTTTCACAAGTGAATGCAAGAGAATTCCATCTGGTCTGGTCTTTCCCAACCCCTTTTAAACCCGATTTGTAAAGCTCAAGGCACATTTTGTATCTTAATTATTGTCTGATTTTTTGTTTTAACATGCCATACTAAATATTCACTGGGGTACACAAATCCCTGGTTGGGAATAAAAGGATTATTATCCAATCAATGCCGTTTGTTTTATTAGTGACAGGCCTCTGTGTTGAAATTGATTAAATTAGCATGTTTGTTTGTGCTTAAGTCTTTTACCTTAACTATTGGTCCTTGTGCTGTATGTTTTGATGCTTATGCAAGTGGCTTCATATTGAAGGAGCAACAATATTTTCAATGTGTTACTTCGTAGTGTTGTAAAATCTGTTTTCCTTCTATTTAGGTGTTTTATAGTAATAAAAATGGCCACGTCTGCCAGTGCTCAGTTGAGTAAAGTGGTAAAACGGCAGTATATGGAACTGCCTCAGGGAGACAACGTACAAGCCATGTATATCTGGATTGACGGAACCGGAGAAGGACTGCGATGCAAGACCAGGACACTGGACTCCGAGCCTAAAAGCATTGAAGGTAAGCTAGACAAAGCCACATCAATCTACATTGAAATTGATATATTTCAATTTAAGTCTGGAAATTCTAATGGATCCGGTTTCGTTCTTCAGATCTTCCTGAGTGGAACTTTGATGGTTCCAGCACGTATCAATCCGAAGGCTCCAACAGCGACATGTATCTCATCCCCTCTGCCATGTTCAGGGATCCTTTCCGCAAAGACCCCAACAAATTGGTCTTGTGTGAGGTGCTCAAGTACAACCGGAAAACTGCCGGTACGTTTGTTTGAGAATAAAATATCATCTGTGTTTGTTTGATCGGGGTTTGCTTGAAGACTTATAGCTTGTCTGGTCTCGAACACAGAAACCAACCATCGTCATACATGTAAAAAGATCATGGAAATGATAGATCATCAGATCCCTTGGTTTGGCATGGAGCAGGAGTATACCATCCTGGGTACCGATGGACATCCCTTTGGTTGGCCCTCCAATGGGTTCCCTGGTCCCCAAGGTAAGGAGGGCTCATCATAATTGGTCATATCAATGATGTTCTCAAGATGTCTGGTCATAACATGCTGCTCTGATATCTACAGGACCTTACTACTGTGGAGTTGGAGCAGATAAAGCTTATGGCAGAGACATTGTGGAGGCGCATTACAAAGCCTGCCTCTATGCTGGTGTGAAGATCTGTGGAACCAATGCTGAAGTTATGCCAGCTCAGGTAACCTCCATTCCAGTGTGTTCTGGAACAAACACTACAGGCAGCCATTAAGTGTATTAAGCCATCTAAGATTACCCTTTTGGAATGTGACCTTGATTCTTCCATTAATTCTTGATTAGTTTTAACATGGCTTTTATTTTCCAGTGGGAGTTCCAGATTGGCCCCTGTGAAGGTATCAGCATGGGAGATCACTTGTGGGTAGCTCGTTTCATCTTGCACAGAGTTTGTGAAGATTTTGGTGTGGTAGCCTCATTTGATCCTAAGCCAATCACTGGCAACTGGAATGGCGCTGGTTGCCACACTAACTTTAGCACCAAGGAAATGCGGGAAGATGGTGGGCTTAAGTAAGTACTAATAGGCTTTTTTTTTTTTGTGTGTTTTTTTTTTTTTTTTTTTTTTTTTTTTTAATTGGTTGCAAATGAAAATCATAAATGGCTGGCTTTGATTTGTTCATGATTTTTTTTTTACATTTTTTAACAAGAGTATTAAACTATTGTTTTGTATATCCTTAACTAGATGCATTGAGGAGTGCATTGATAAGCTTGGAAAGAGGCACAACTACCACATCCGTGCCTATGATCCAAAGGGAGGCCTGGACAATGCTCGCAGACTGACTGGCCACCATGAAACCTCCAACATCCATGAGTTCTCTGCAGGCGTGGCGAACCGTGGCGCTAGCATCCGCATCCCACGAACTGTGGGACAAGAAAAGAAGGGTTACTTTGAGGATCGCCGCCCATCTGCCAACTGTGACCCCTATGCGGTCACCGAGGCCCTGATTCGCACATGTTTTCTAGATGAAGAGGGTGACGAACCTGTGGACTACTAGATCTCTCTTCTCCTGGACTGAACTTTCCTCCCCTTCTTGCCATAACTCCATTTTCTTTCTTTTTTTTCTTGGCCATCAAGCCAAATTAGTACTGTATCTAGTTTTCTATCAGGGTGGTTCTAACTTGGCATTTTAATATCGCTGAAGTTGACTGGTCAACTTAACATTTTAAGATTAAATGTGAAGTTAACCTGATTTGACTGGGGACACGGTGTTGCAGGGCATGTTTTTCCCCCTCCCGCCTTCCCTCATTTTAATTGTTTCTTGGATTGGATGTTTAACATTAACGTTGAAAGCTCTCTATGATCCCATGACTCTACCATTTGGTAATTAAGATGGACTGAAAAGTGACTCAAGTGCACAGAAGAACCTAGGGCTGCCAAGGCTAGACATCTAATTTCTTTTAAACAATAGCTAGTTGTTGCGCATGTTGACTTGATTATTCAAGTATGTAATGTTTCAATGCGTCTTACTGACAGTGTATTAATTGGCAAATTTTGGTATCCATTTTGACTGTACACACTACACTGTTCTTGTTGTGCGGTACACTTCACCGTTGAGGTCCAGTAACTGTCCTGTTTTTATATTTGTGGAGCTGTTATTTGTCATGTTAAATCCCTGATTCATCAAGGATTTGATCTTGTTTTTGTCTACTACTATGACGTAACTGCACCTGTTTTGGTAAAAACCTTTAAGTTGCTAAAAAAAAAAAAAAAGGAGACTTAAAAATTTATTTTTTACCACAAACGTGTCTTGTGTGTTTCCTCCTTTACAGTGGTGATGTCTTGCTTGTACTTGCCGATCTGACTCGTATGCTATTTTGGCATTACAAGATCCCATGTTTTGAAAACCGGGCAAGATGAGTATAGCAAAGCAATATACAAAGACTCAACATGGATTCCAATTTGAGATTTTCCTCTCAAAAATACAATCCACCCTTAGTCCTAATTAACTGAAAGCTTGGCATTATTAAACACTCATTTTAATAAAATAAAAAAAAATGTTAAGATTTGAATAGCAAGTTTTTATTGCCATTGACATTTGATCTTGTTTTAAGCATAAACTTCCTTTAATTTTGCTCAATATTACAGAAAAGACTTCATATTATAATTTTGCATGCCATGACTATGAGTTTAAGACTCCGCTCCAATTTAGGACCTTCTAAGGCTATAATTTGTGGAAGGGCAAGTTAAGACTTAAGACCTACAGAAACCCTAATAAGGGAGCATAAATCTATGCAGCGCATTAAGTATTTGCAAATTAATGTCCAGTTTTGCAAAAAAAAAAATGTAACATGCAAAACTTAATTTTTCAACTTTGTCCTAAACTTCCATTTACTTCTGAATCACAGGTAAAAGATTATTATTTGTTAGCTTTATATTTGGCAAGTATATAGATCCAGTACATTTCAAGTATATCTATAAGGATAGATCTATATAGTATATAGATCCAGGATTTTCATTTTAGGGGGTTCTGCTTTTTATATATATATATACCCTCATCGTTTAGTATATGCGTGCTTCATATGCACTAGAGGAAACTTGTGGTGTGATGAGGGGTGAACGAAGCGAAAGCTTAGGCTACAGTAGATGGGGAACCGATTGCTCCCCCATGATATTTTGTAAACTGTATTTATGACAAAGAACCGCACAGATGCAGATACACACACCTATCCTCTGTTTCTCGCGCTGCGCCGCCGCGGCCGGTCTGCGGATTGAAAAAGAACGCGCTGAAAGACGGGGAGGAGCCGATCGAAGTCTGCCGCCGTTTTCATATGAAATTTAAAGGGGACTGAGGTGATCACGAATTCGTGTACAGTTTACAGGAACTAATGGCAAAATTTTAGGGGGGTTTGCACTTCTCGGCCACTGTACTATAGCCCTGCAGTGTATTGGTCAACATAGAGATTAAAATGTTTTCTTTCTGAAACATAACAAACTATTCAAACCCACATAGCAGGGATATTTGCAGCTCAACTTTTGCAACATCATCAATAAACTGCTCTTTATCTGTTTGCAAGGAGCCCATAAACACGGTTAACAGTAAAGTAACATTCACTAACAGCCTGATTACACGCTGTTTGTTGGCTCTCACACTGGGCGTCTCGGTTTCATGCTATGAAGTGCAGGGACATCCAAGCTTTCCTGGGACAAAAATATTTACTTTATGTGTTGTTGTTTTTGAGCAGGATTAACAAATTTGTTGTGGAACCTTTCACCTACATTCCCATGCTTAATGTTTTCTTTCTGAAACATAACAAACTATTCAAACCCACATAGCAGGGATATTTGCAGCTCAACTTTTGCAACATCATCAATAAACTGCTCTTCATCTGTTTGCAAGGAGCCCATAAACACGGTTAACAGTAAAGTAACATTCACTAACAGCCTGATTACACGCTGTTTGTTGGCTCTTACACTGGAACAAAGGGGCGTCTCGGTTTCATGCTATGAAGTGCAGGGACATCCAAGCTTTCCTGGGACAAAAATATTTACTTTATGTGTTGTTGTTTTTGAGCAGGATTAACAAATTTGTTGTGGAACCTTTCACCTACATTCCCATGCTTGACAGACTGACAAGTCATATATAGCCTTGTGATTGGCTCCCCAAAGCGACTTCCAACCAATCATAAATTAGAATGGTGTTTCTGTCCGGGTGCTTGGGAAAAGTTGTTGCTGGGAAGTTGTGCTTAAGTGTGGAGTTAAAATAGACTTTGAAGAAGTCCAGTGCTTTCTTGTTATGATATTTGTTTTTAATCCAAAAGACTTCTCAGAATCAACAGGTAAACTTTGATAATTTAATTTAATATTTAATCATTACATTTTGAGATTGGAACAAATGAGCATTATATGATTTTGTAATCATGCTGAAAATTTTTTTGTAATCAGTCTGAAAAAAATTGCAAGCTAAGGATAAAAGTGGCTTGTTTTGCTTATATATATATACAGGTTTAACTCAAATGAGCAATAAAATATGCATATGATAAACCCTAAAAAAGTGATATTTTTAAAATAAAAGTATTAATTATTCAATTCCATTTATTTACTGGCACAGACATTTCCATTTGAGTGCTACTCATGCATAAATCTGAACATAATCAATGATTGTACAGTAGGTGTTGATAATGTAGTTTAATGGAGATTATTTCTCATTAGCAAATAATAGCATGGCTTGCATCTGCCATGAATCATGCAGAGAGAAGCACTTCAGGCTGCTGACCCAGTTTCCTTCCTGCCTTTAAAAACAGACAGTGAAGACAGGAACATGTTTCAGAAGGATAATGATGGTCATTTTTAATTGACCTTTTTGTCTGCTGTCTTGTAACACAATAACTCCTCAACCAGATCTGTGGACATACGCGATGCTGCAGGCATGCAATGTTGTTGCAATGTGCCAGTGCTATGAAAAAACAATACAATCATAAACAAATGAGCAGTATGCGTTGCTTAATCTTCTTCAGATGCACCATGTCTTTCCAAATATCACTTTTGACCCTTAGATAACAAGCTCTCTGAGACCCGCCACTCAACAATTGTTTGGTGGGGAGGGATGATGCTCAGTTGCCATGGCGACCACCGGAATGCTCAGGCTGAACCGAGCTGGTTCTAGTAGGGAGAGGAAAAAAACATGGTTATGCAATCAGAAGGGAGACACAATCACCAGGTACAGGAAACAAAGCAGTACAATTAACCTCCAGTTAAATAATGACATTTGTTACACTCAACAACTGGATTATCCAATGCCTCAAAAAGGGCATTTTTATTAGCAACATGCTCTTTTTCAGAAATACTTTCATTTGCAGCTGCTGGTATTATTCAACATATTCAATATATTATTGAATATTATCCAATATATTCAACTGCATCATTGGTGATTGATTGACAAGCAGTGCAGCCACTTTTGAGGTTATATAACAGCAATCACACTGTAAGTAGGCTATTGCAGTATTTCTTTGTTAAGCATGCTTGAGTTTCAGTGAATATAAGTAAATATATATTAGGGATGCAACAATACAGTTAGCCCACGGTTCAATACATATCTCTTTTTTTTATACCACGGTTTTCTGTTCGGTTTAATTTAAAATTTAATTTAAAATGCGATTTTTCCAGGAAATCCCTAATATGAAGCAAGGCATCACTATCTCTGTGACTAAATAAAAAGAATATAGAAACATTTTTAATGATGAAACGTGAAGACAATAAACATTAGATTGTGACAGTATATGGGTTTTCTCTGTTTTCTCTGTTATCTCTGGTATTTTTGCATCCATTAAGTATATTTATAATTCATTGTTAATCGGCATAGCCTTTATTACAGTATAGAATATGATTCTGCCTCATTCTGTGATAGCAAGCCACATCAGATCAGAAAAGGAAGTTATTTCAAACATTCGACTGATGTTGTGGAGTAAAAAAAGTTATCTTTTGTTGGACAACGGGTCTAGAAATGCTTCACATTGCAAGTCATTACAAGGGAAGATATTTGGCGTGTGTTGCTTTCTCAAATGCACATTATAAACGAGGAGGAGTTTCCTCATCTCAGCATGTAGACTCACGACGAGCACACAAACAAAGCCAATCCAGAGAGAAATAAAATGCACTGAAATTAATTAAACGCAAACTGAAAAAAATGCAATTCACAAGTGCGTATTGAACCGTGGATGTCGTGCCGAAACAGTTCAATATTATATTAATAATTGTGGCATCCCTAATATATAAGGCCGCATATGGCAAAAAAAAAAAAAAAAGAGAAATGTAATAAAAAAAGAATGAAAGTGATTATTGCCCAAAGGCTGAATAAATAGAGGGGGTAATGAAGCAAACTGAGCACTACATACTGGGTTTGTGGACTGGTTGTGACCAGCTCTTTGACTATGGCTGTCTGTAATCCTGTGAATGTCAAGATTATGGATTTTGGTTGTGTTTCTTTCATTTCCTGTTCTCCCGATTAGTTTTGTTCCTTGACCTAGTTTTCCTTAGTTCCCTTGTTTAGTTCATTCTGTTCACCTGTGTCCTGTTAAATAAGTCATTAGTTCCTCTCTTACGTTTATATAAATACCCCTTGTTTAGTTCTCTCAGTTGCCAGTTATTGTTTATGTCATTTGTTTGCCTTCCTCCTGGATTCCCTGCCTGTTTTCCTGTGGATTACTATTAAATATTGTGTTATTAATCTCCTGCGTTGTGCGCTTGATCTCCCACCAGTGAAAGTGAAAAGGCAGCGTGTAATCGGAGGTGGGAGAGGAGGGTATGGAGATAGAATTGTTGCATAATTCCAAATAAATAATTATGATCCACAAATAAATGTAAAGTTAGTTATTGTGTAGAGCGCTGGCTCAGAAGTCTGAAACATGTCCATTACTTCTTTATACCAAGACCCTATTAGGCCTGGAGACTTCCATGACTAGTTGTGTGAAAAGCGAGAACAACACCCCAGAGGTTGGAGCAACATTTGTGAAGCCTCATGGGACATAAATGCCCACAGCCACCCAAGCAGCTGCTAGTATGCTTAATTACAGCACCGGTTGCTGGCATCACAGCTGCACTAAAGATAGGGAAAAAACTGCAAAGCAACAAGTGTTTTAACTGTGGGTGTGAATACTTTCACATTACTTTAAATAAAAATCAATGCCATAAAATTACATATCCTTCTCTGATTCTTTCCTCTGATTTTCTGGATGTTACTATTTCTGCATGTATAGTATGAACATTTTCTGTACCATAGATGTTATATAACTATAGATGTTAATAAAGAACCTTTATTTTTTAAAGTGTATGAAATACCTGGATGGCTTATATTACATTACATGCCAAAATGAACACTAGGACAGGCATTTTCTGTACCATAGATGTTATATAACTATAGATGTTAATAAAGAACCTTTATTTTTTTAAAGTGTATGAAATACCTGGATGGCTTATATTACATTACATGCCAAAATGAACACTAGGACAGAATTCTACACAACAATGTATACTTTACTTTTCTGGGTATGGTATTTTACAATTCAATGTGCTTGACTTGATCATCTGTTTCCAGTGTAGCAAACGAAGAAAGTAATATTACTCACAATTTTAGCATATTTTTCTTGACATTTTTCTGATCAACTGCTAAATAATGAAATTTGATTTAAAAAACTAAGTGTTTATATTTCCAAGTTTCACCTACTGAAACAAACATGCAATATGGTGAAGTCATGTGACGACAACAAAATAGCATTTTGTTTGAAATGCTGCATAATTCAGTTTAGCTTCATGTTAATGGTAACCAATATACACTTAAGAAAAATGGTTCTAAACAGTACCAGAAAAGGGTTCTCCGGCTTGTAACAATAGCAGAACCCTTTTTAGTGCCAAATAGAACCTTTTTTATAAGTTTCCATATAGAACCATGCTTTGAAAATGCTTTATCCTCCTGAGACCCAGCTATGGAGTTTTTGCCTCTGTAGTGGACATTATATGTTAGTGAATTTCTCTGAGACCTCACATGTCACAGTTTTAAGTCTGGATGTCCTGTACAGAGCACATTCAGTGCTTTCTTCACAAAGCTTTTTATTTTATGAAGGCCAAAAGCAAAAATTGATAGTATGTGAGCCCTTCACAATCTTTAAAAAAAAATATATATATAAAGACATGGTTTTAATATTTTTTGTGACTGGGTATGTTTATACATAAACCCAAGTAATAATAAAAAAAAGCTAACAATATGACCTATAAATTAATCTCTTTTACTTAGTGGAGAAGAGGAGAGAAGTCTCCACAGCTTAGCAGAGCTGCACACTTATGTGACCAAAACTAAAAGAAAAAGTGATAAGAACATGTTCGTTTGGAAACCAGTTACATTTCTAAAGTTAAATTTGAATTTTAAGAATAAAATCATTTACCAGTTGAGAGTGTGTTGACAGTCTGTGTAGTTGGATCACTGAACTCCAGAAAATCAGTAATGATGTGTCATAAAGCAAGGCCAGACACAACGGGTAAGTGAAAGACAGGATGGTTTATTGAACAAGATGTGGACGAGTGGAACGGGTTAGGTTAAGGTAGGAGAGTCTCAACAGAGTGAAGGATTCCAGGGTTCTTATCCGAGTTCTGAGGGTGAGTGTCTGATGCCGGTTTCGTGGGAGATCGTGGAACAGCTTCCAATGAGTCATTGGAGGATCGTGGGAGAACCAGAAGGTAAGTCTTTCTAGGAGAATATCATATAGCGAGCCCAGAACTGTCCATAGGGGTGGCCAATAGACCGGACAGTGAGTGACTGTGATGTGTGTGTATTTGTAGTGTGGCTTGATTGGTGACAGCAGGTGCGGGTGATTGGAACTCAGGTGACTGTGATCGGGTGATTATCCTGGCTGGTGACTGCAGTGACTGTGATGAATCCCTGACATGATGAGCTTTGTCAGTTACAGATTTGAAAAACAAATGGGTGGGAATAAAGAACCCTAAACTCTAACACAAAGAACCATTTCAGCATAAAAGGGTTCTTTAGAATGCTATGATTCTGAATAAAACCATTACTGCATGTAAAGAACCTTTAAAGAACCATCTTTTTTTAGAGTGTAGAGTATGATACTGTGTGCAGAATTCAGTAGTAAGCTAGTATTGTATTCAGAACTTCAGAAGCCAATCACTCTTTAATTCTTTCAGCACTCATGCGTGATTGGGTCAGCCTTGTGGTGTGCTGCATAGATGTTCTTAGCCCTCAGACTCTCACCTGTCATGTGCTTAGCTCGAGCCTCTCTTTATGACACAGTGACACAGTTTTCACCCTCATACATACAGTAGCAACGAGAACTGTTGTTCTAACATAAGAGAGCGCAAACATTCCTTGTGGAGTTTCCTGAATTGATGAAAGGGGACAGCCCAACTCAAGTCAATTGAAACAGCCAAGTCAGAATATAACACTGTTTTCTGGAAAAGTTTGTGAACACTTCAGGCATGTTTTTTTTTTCAGTTTCTCATGCACCTGTTGAGCCATTGTTTATGGAAGTAAAATAATGTCATATGTCTTTGAAACAAAAAAGCATGTTGAATAGCACTAACTGAAAAAATAATGCATTGCATTAACAGTGCTTGCATTTTAATGCCTTGTATTTCCAGGGCTTGCATTTTAATAACTCGCCTTAGACAATACTTTCCCTAAGTCTGTACACTACACACATATTTGTTAAGAATAAAATTACAGTAATTCACCAAAATGGGGTTTTTCGTGTTCCAAATGTTGTATGTTTCTAGTATATTACTAGTGACCAGGCTGACTTGCTACAGTTGAAACTTTGCCAATATATTCCTCACTGTATATACAGTATATAATTATTCTTAAGAAATTACTGTAATTCACATAAAGTTTTTTTTTTATGTTCCAAAGGTTGTAGTGCATTCCTAGTGACTAGACTGATTTACTATAGGTAAGATTTTGCTAATACCTCCCTTGCTGTACATAAAGTACATCAATATTTTATAATACAACCTTTGGAACATGAAAAATCCCTTTTGGGGTCTTACAGATTTTTTAGTTTTAGTTTTAAATAATTGTGAATACGGTACAGTACCGTAAGGCAGATATTGGCAAAATATCACATGAAGTCAGTCTTGTAACTAGCAACGTACCTCAACCTGTGGAGCATGAAAAAACCCTTTTGGTGAATAGTTTAAAAAAAAGATATGTGTGTACTGTACATACTGTAAGGGAGATATTGGCAAAATCTAACCCGTAGTAAGTCAGTCTTGTATCTAGCAACGTACTACAACCGTTTGAACATGAAACCCCTTTCCAGGGATCTTTATATGTAAATAATTGTGTACTGTACATATATGAAGGGAGGTATTGGCCAAATCTCACCTGTAGAAAATCACTATAAGCAATACAAGCTTTATAATTTGGCAGTGTGTTATTTTACATTTTTATTAAAATACATTGGACGTTTTAACCCAGTCAGACGGCCCTTGGGTGCGATAGCGCGTCAATACTTTCTTCGGTTTAAATTTGCAGCAATAATACACCTAGGCGGTTTTGATCTCCTTTTTTTATGTCGATATAAAGTGGTTGCATATTGTTAAAACTAATCGCAGTATCGATATCTTTGTAGGACTGTCGACTCTATAGATCAGTGGTAAGGGAAAGCAATTATAAAGAAAATGCAGCCGTTGCGTTCTTCTGACCTCATTTGCTTGCCTGTATATAGTTTGCATAATCATCAATAAAGTGTATTCTGAGATCTGAGGTCTTATATCACTGTGTTAGTTCACTAAGGAGCATTATGCCTCTTTGGGGAATCCTGGAGTGTGACGCGAGGGGATTGCGCTTGCTCCATTTCTGCAGATCAGTTTTTGTAAATTAATGACTTAATGCACCTGTTGCTTTGGTCTTCATCAGCAGCTGCTTGCGCCACCTGCTGGTGAGCGACAGACAGCAGCTGGAGATCAAGCATCGGTGCTCAACTGCGATTCCTGCAGATCGCGGATGTACGAATTTTAACCACTGAATTTGTGGAAGCGAATTTGGAAAGTGAAATAAAATGGACCGAAATTTGCCTGTCAATTATTATACAACGTATTTTTAAACCGATTGAATATTTTGGAAGTGAATTCTGGAAGGTGATTATGAATTATTGAATTTTTAATTGTGAAAATGTGTGTGAAACGTTTTGAATTGAAATATTCACAGCTTAAATAAACAAGTATGTTAGATTTCAGGACCTGAAAATGCAAGCCCTGGAAATACAAGGCATTAAAATGCAAGCACCGTTAATGCAAAGCATTATTTTTTCAGTTAGTGCTATTCAACATGCTTTTTTGTTTCAAAGACATATGGCATTATTTTACTTCCATAATTGTTTTACCCTTCTTGAGCAAGCATGTTGTATGTACACTTTGGGGTCAGTAAGATTTTTTTCTTTTTCTTTTGCGTGAAACTGGTCAAATGTGACAGTAAAGTCGTTTAGAATGTTATTTTCACATATTCTGAAAATACATGAATTACATGCATAGTCGAATGATTTCTGAAGGACCATGTAACACTGAAGACTTGAGTAACGGCTGCTTTGTCATCATAGGAAGAAATTACATTTTAAAATAGAAAACAGTTATTTTGAACTGTAATACTATTTCACAATATTACTATTTTTACCTTCATTTTTGATCACATAAATGCAACCCTGGTGATCATAAGACACTTCAAAAACATTTCAAAACTTACCGACCCCAATCTTTTAAACAACATTGTATGTATGATATCAAGTGGACAGTGACGGGGCTCAGTTTTATCCCTCAGAGCAAAATTGAGGTATAAACTCAAGGATTCTGTTAAAGTACTACAGAATTCAGACAGCTGCGTGACCTTTGACCTGTGGGGAATCAATGCTGATGTAAAGGTAAAGGCCACACAGAACATGTGTGGAGCAGAGAAGATGTGTCTTCTGGTGTGGTTTGAGGGTCTAACATACTAAACCCAAAATAGCGATACAAAGGACCACATGTGAATCAGACCATTTTGACAGTGAGGTAATTTAATGCACCATTTCCCCAATTTCACCTTCAGCAAACAGGTCATCATTATCATTTGGACTTTATGGAGTATGATGAGAGGCAAAAAGGAATCGATCAAATAATAGGAGAAAGAAAACAAGTCTGTAAACAGGCCTTGAGTGGGCATTGGCTGAGACTGGTTCTGTTAAGTAACACGGGTGTAAAGCCACGTAACTATATCAAGGGTCAGACGCTTCGGTTGCAAGAATGGAGAGAAAGCACTGGCACTGAGGAACCAGGCATTTCCTGCTAATCACATGCTCAGTCTCAGAGCTCAGAGTCCTCCCTTTTGGTAAACCCTGCCCTATAACTTAAAACAGCACAGTGAGGGTCTCCATAACCCCTCCAAACCAGAGTTTGCTTAAAGAGAAGTGTATGTTTTGTTTTTTCCTTTTTTTCTGTGTCGTACAAAATGTTCTGGCCTTGAAAGAACCATGGCAGACTAAACACAAGGCTTTTATAAAGACTATTTGATAGTCACTGTATGTATGGGACACAGTAGTATTCACATTCTGGTATAATATTATTACATTTATGATTAGCATGATTAAGTGTGTAATATATATATTATATATATATATATATATATATATAAATTAATATATCTTATTTTAGGATATTTTTACTGAAGAAAAATTTTGTAATATGCATAAAACATCCTCATCCTCAAGTTTGTAAAATATGGTAAAAAATGTATTTAGCTTGTTGAGAATCCAAATAATCAGGCCAATAAAACATTTGCATGTGAATATATTAAGCTCCTCATTGAAAAACTATTCATTACTCTGTTGTTGAAAATGGCCTTTGACACTTTTAACCATGGAAAACCTCATATAATTGTCATATAATACACTTTATATGATTCCATTTTCGTTTTAGATAAGTGTAAAACTTCAATATAGAGCATCAACTCTCAAACCCACAAACCTCGAGCTGCTTTGAGTGCTATTCCAGTGAGCTGTACAGTTTGTTTGTGGTAAGAAGAATCAGTCTGTCGCCAGGTTACAATATTCTCCATGTGGAGGAAAATACCACGTCTTTACCCTTGAGAAAGCATAACCTGTGTTGCCATGATACATGGATATATCTTGCTATACAAATAGGCTGAATGTAACGGGGCAATTACTGTATGTATGATGTTCCTGATAAAGGCATACGGCTGTAAAAGACAGAACCACCACCACAGGTCTCTGTGATGTTCTGGTCCATAGATATGGCACAAGATCTTCCTTCACTGCAAGTCTACAGGATTTTTCACTTATTTCTTATATGCGACTAAAAGCATGGAATGACAAAAACATGAAACACAGTCAAATCCTTTACTGCATCATTGCTGCAGTACTTCCATCTCTGTTTCATTTGTGTATTTATAACAGCCAAAAACTGCAGTTTTGATTGACATGTCAAGAAAATGTCCCCAAAGACTCTTTCTCCCTTAATTCATTTGCACCGACAGACATTGCATGAAACAGCATGTGAATATTATGGTGCTGATGATCGACTTTTTGACTTGGAAACATCCAACTGACACGTGAAGGCATGGTTATTGTTTACCTTGAATGTGTAGAATTGGCAGGCTGCTGAAAAAACATCTAGAACACTGATAATCAAAAACTTTGGGCCCATTTTAAATAGCAGCCTCTGGTGGTGGGTCAGTGACATGACATTTGTGGAAATTATATGTTGTGGATTTAGCTAATGTAACTGATGCCATAACAATGTAGAACAGGTAAATATACTGTATTACAGTAGTTTTATATCCGTGGTAGTTAGCAGTTATGGAGTAAAACATGATAAGTGATCACATGACATGAATCAGGTCACCCTCATGACAGCCCTCCTGACTTGAGCTTAAGACAGCTTTACTGCTTTTACAAGATAAGATGTCTCTGTCATGTATGTACTGAACTGTCCTACTGTCCTATATATATTCTATCTGAATATATATTCTTATGCAATTGATTTCTGTCATTAAATTTCAGCCATTACTCCAGTCACATGATCAGAAATCATTCTAATATTCTGATTTGATGCTCAGGAAACATTACTTTCTCATTGAAAACAGTTTTTTCTGGTAATTATTATTGTGGAAACTGTAATACGCTAACATTCAAAAGTTTAGGTTAAGTAAAGATGGATTAAACTGATCGAAAGTGAAAGTCAAGACATCTATATTGTTACAAAAGATTTCAATTTCAAATAAATGCAATGAAAATGCTATTCATTTAAGAAACGTGGAATAAATGTAGAACAATTATATTAGGCAGCTAAAAAAATGTGTTCAACTTTGACAGTAATAAGCTCCATTAGTATCTAATAACTGATCATCAATAATAACTGAGCTCCAAATCAGCATATTACAATGAATTCTAATGGAGCACGTGACACTGAAGACTGAAGTATTGCTGCTGAAAATTCAGCTTTGCCATCACAGGAATCAATGACATTTTAAAATATATAAAAAACAGTTATTTTAAATTGTAAAAATATTTCACAATATTACTGTATTTAGGCTACTGTATTTTTGCCGTTTCAGTAAGAGACTTCTTTCAAAAATATTTAATAAATCTAAACCAATCCCTAACTTCTGAACAGTAGTGTAAATAAAAAATATATAAATATACTAAAATATTTATAAATGTTGCATAATATATCATCATACATGCAGGTCAGAAGTTTTAAAGTGCATTGGGAATTGATGTGCTTTATGATACTTTAAATACCTCCACAAGAAGATTAAGCCATTGCTTTTTTTATGTCAGAAAAAGAAACAGCCTGTGACCCAAAGCTCGCAGTAATAATTTCACAGCCAACTTGCCCTCTGCCGTCCCTCTTGTGATTAAAGGTTGACTATATATCTTATGGAGGGCGCAGCTGAACTCGGACAGTGCCTTGCGTCTGCTGTTCTCTGCTAATCCGTGTAAATCCTTTATTTTCCTCAGAACAGAGTGGATGGACTTATATCTGAAACACAACCGAACTAGGCTGAGAGGACAGCGTAAAAGACAATCTGTTGAGTTCAGAAGACGTTCATGTCTGGAATCAACAGTATAATCCTGAGCAAGTAATCAAAAAACAGTGATGCATGAAAGACAGAGAGTGATGCAAGTGTCCACAACTGTTCATTGAGAGATTGCATCTTTAGGTGGGAAACAGCTGATTAAGATTGGTGTCAATGTGAATGCACTGCACAGAATCTGTACACGCTGATATGGGGGCCACTGCTAAAAGTATATGGCCCACCCTTATAATTCCAGGCCCTGTGAATTCAAGCAATGGCCCTCCCTTATGTCTAAACTCTGTTTATTTCGCAATTTGATCCATGCAGTCACACACATGGAAAATGTTTGCATGACATTCTTGGGGAATCTGTTTTCGGTTACACATCTATAATGGTAATTTGAGAAATAGTGAGCACTGAATGACTGTGCTATTCATGCACTCATGCACTGAAAAACAAGCACACACAGGCCATGTTGATCATTTACCATTGTAAATGAAAGTTTTATTGTCTTAGAAGTTTAAATAAGTTTAAGTTTAAATGATAGAGACATTTTCTTGCTTGAAAGCTTTGTACTACCCTTGTAAGAAATAAGTGCACTTAATTTCAGCGAATGTGTATTTCGAGGGGTGAGAACCAGAAGGGAGTAAATGACATTTTTGGTGAAATGGAGATATATATATATCAAATGAAAGCTCTTAATGAGCTCTTTCTACTGGCAAAAGTACTGTCATCCATGAGTGTACATATTTTTATTACAAACAATTGAAATCAGTACATAAAGTCAGATCAAACTATGGTAACATTTTTGTTTTGGCTCTCCTGTGAAGTTGGTGAAATGTCCCTAACGCCTTTCTGGTTCTCACCCCTCGATTTGTAGTGTACTTCAAATCAAGTGTTTTTAAACTGTACTTACAGATTGAAATAAAATGCCACTTAAGTGTGCTTAAAGTGAGCATACTTTCATGACACCTTCAAAAAAAAAATGTTAAATGTAAAATTAAACTCTTTATTTAAAGTACATTTTACATAATTTTCATGTGTTGACTAACATGCTAAAACACATATGTGATTATAATTTGAACTATAGTGTGTTTTTTAATATTACATTTAAAGTTAATGTATTTTTACTAAAATACATTACTAAAACTACACTGTATTATTTCCAAAATAAGTACAGAAATCAGATAAATGTCCTGTTTTTAAGACTGAAAATTCAAAAACGTTTCCAAGATATTATGAACAGAATGGTTACAGATTAGCTTATTTGCATGACATCAAACGGGAGTATGCAACACAATGCACAATGATATTTTAATCAGTGTACATGTCCAAACAGGACAAACTTTTCAATAAGGAAACAAGAATGACGTCAGTTGTGCTAGACTTTACGTTAATGAAGTTTAATACAATAAATTCCAATGAAGAATTTAATGGCTTAGGGTCAAGTCGTAGACAACAAGTTATGTGACAAACGAGTTTTCCGCATGTAAAATAAACGTGTTATTTATTGTTATTTGACCACTTCAGCTTTCACGTTCAACAAAAGAAAAAAAAAAGCTGTGTCAGGCATATGAGTGGCTTTTAGATAACACATGAGGAAAAACATGAATTCCTTTTAAATTGCTCACTATAATATTAAACCATTGAACAGGTCGGGAAAAAAAATCATTAAGCAGTTTGGTGTGACTCATCAACCCACACAGTATCTATTTTCCCTGCACTGTTATGCAGTTCATCCAAGCTGTTGTATATTTTATTGTGTCTGGAAACTCATCTCAGGACAATTCTGATGCACAATCAATATGAAGCCACTGAAAGTCTTATGCTTTCTCTTTCAGCTCAAAGTTCTGCTCTGTTTTGCTGTGACTCAGCTTGAAAAACACCCTCCAGCAGTCAGCTGGTAGTATAAAATATATTGTTAAACTGTGTCTTTGATGGAGGGTGAACAAAGGGCAGTGCAAGAACATACAGTATGAAACGCATCCTATGAATAGGTGCCCATCCCACAAAAAGTGCAAATCAGGAACTGTCTGTTTCCATTAGCACAGGAAAAGAGAGAAATGCTGAAATTAGCCTAAATTCAAAGACTTCTGTCCTTACTGAGGAAGGATACTAAGTTCTGCTGGTCAGCTAAACAGGTTCAGACTGGAAAAAAAAAGAGCTAGGTGCTTTCTCAATTTTGTTTATTCATTTTTTTCCAAGTACGGTATGAAACGTTTAACTCTTGATTACAACTAAACAAGTGAATTTTCAGTTCAATAAGGTGAATTTATGAACTATTTTAAATATTCTACCAGGCATATAATCAGTTTACATCTTTATACTTTTATTGAGCCATTTCACACTTAATTTATATATATTTAAGAGATGTTTACACCACATGTAACAGGGTTAACAATTTTACAGTTAAATTTGACATTACTTTGTGCTGAAGCATGTGAAACTGCAAGGTGCTTCTCAGAAAGAGAATTCAGTGCTGATATTTCTCCATATTTATTTATGAATTGTTTACTGTACAAAATGATAATGACAGGGTTGACATGTACAAAGAGTTAAGAGGTTGTAAGATATTTCATTACAAATGTAAGTAAAACAGGCATTTTTAACTTGTAAATCATTCAGATCATAAGAGAATGATGTCATTATATATTTTATATGGATATATGAATTTGTTAATTTCTAAAATTGGAAAAATATTACCATAATAGGGTTAATGCATAAAATGCAGAGTATTTTTTTTTTTATTATACATTGTCAAAATGCTAATTTTGTTTTAATATATAGAATTTGGAAATATGGGGTACTGGGGTTCTCTATTTTGTCTTTTGTTGATGCATGAAAGTAAGTGCTTGGAGACAGACCTTCCCATTCATCATGCCTCAGGCCCTGTGAGGTGTTTAGAGACACTGGATGCCTGAGGGAAAGAAGACAACTCACTCGAGAAGAAGCACACATTCCAGTCAAAGCGAATGACTTCACGATATGGAGACTGCTTTCTTTGCCTTGTTCAAAGCAATCTCTTTAGAGAGATTTTATGAGCGATAAAAGCCTCGTTGACATGGTGGATTACTCCAGTACACCCTGTCTTGATTATAATGCAGACCATATTTATGGCCTTGTTTTATCAGAATGCCTGCCATAAAGACAGCTGCATGACCTGAAAGTGTACGGTTGCCTTGACTGAGAGAGCTTTGTAGATTTTGAACCAGGACCAGCTATGTACTTTTAGCCAGAGATTAGCATTAATTAGTTATATAAACAGACGCTATAGCATGATTAGAGATGACTTTTGGGTGGGTCACTTGGACTGTTAGAGGGTACATGTGTAGTACTGCTCCAGCACACAAGTTAAAGCACGACAGTTAAACACACACACACACACACACACACACACACACGGAATGCCCTTCAGTGGCTAAGAATGATAGCATTCATGGTCACTGTAAAGATAGCATCAGAGCCCGAAGAGGGTTTTATGTATGACAAGTAACTAGTGTGATTGTTTTCTCAAGTTTCTAGTCTGTCTACAAGTTAGTTGTGCCTTAATGCAAGACTGAATCTTTTGGATAGCATCGAAAATGATTTTTTGTTTGCAAAAACACTGCACTGCCCTTGTGAACGTGTGGTTAATTGTATTGAATGTGCAGTTGTAGTGTACTTCAAATCTTAAAAGTATATTTTTTAAAAGTGCTCTCAAGTAATATAATATTAATGAAATAAAAGGCCACGCTCTTAAAGAAAGCACACTTTCATGATTTTTATGATTCTTAAAACACTCAAGTACACAAAAGTGCAGTTTGTAATAATAAAGTTAAAAGTTTGTACATTTGAAATTATTATTTTTTAATAATCTTTTGTCATGCTTTAAAAAAACATACACTTATTTTGATTTGATTTGGATAATTCTTTGATCATCAACTGTGTATTGTGTATTTAAATACGTCATGCAAGTTTCAGTAGAAATTAAATTATATTTTGTTTGCCTGAAACGCTTGTCAGTACATTTGTGCATGCAGTACACATAAACCATACAGTATTTCAAAGACAATAGAAGTAATTATGAAATTACATATAAATAAGTCCTCCTTAAGTGGATAAAAAAATACACTTCAACTAATTGCATTTAATATAAATGCAAACTATATTACTACATTTTCATTTAAGTGTCCAAAAACATTACATTCAGTTCACACTTATTATACATTACTTATGCATATTCTTTTAAATAATATTATATCTGTAATAGTTACTCTTTTTAAAAGTATGCTTAAGGTCACTTTTTCACAAGGGTGTTCTAGAGTGCTAGTATTTAAATTTAGCCCTATTTAAAGTTTATGGAAGACTTTAAACAGAACTAGATGTGTGTTTTATAAATAAAATCATTCTTGTGAACAGACTATGCATGATTGAGTGCTTCTCTGAAGGGAGGTGAGAGCTTGGCATGAATATGAGATGAGATGTGGGATAATTATTGTGTGAGAGATAGGTCTTTCCCTCGCTGCAGAACAGCCCACGGTACAAGCATCTTTGTTTCCTCTTGACCTTATTCTGTGATAATTCTCTTGTGTTTAACGGATTCCCTTTCACATTATTCCCACTGAGATGTATTTGTTGTGTACATGGTACTATGACAAGACAACTGTTCCTAACAGACTTTTGCTGCTTGAGGTAGCATGACCAGTCTAGACCTTCTCCATTCCTTTTATCTGCACTCGGTTCCCACAAAATGCCAGCCTTTTTTAAGCAAAAAGGTCCCCCTGGATGAACTGGAACATTTACCTTTGCAACAGGTAGGCATCTGTTCTGTGGGAACATTGTTCAGTGCAGCATTATGTGGTCAATGGTTGAACCGAATTGTGCTTCGGATGGGTCCTAATTCAAATGCTGGCAGGCTGCTGCCTTGCATGTTATTTGAGCCCAGTCCATTGCTGATGAGGCTATCACTATTCCCAATGGGCCATGAGGACCCATCAAAAGCCCTTCTCTCTCCTAAAGGTTTTGTTGATCAGGCTGACCGGTCTTAATTGTAATTCTGGTTCAGTGTGAACAATGGCTATTTCATTGCTCAAAGTTTGCTGTCAAGCCATTTGGATGAGGTCCATGAACAAGCTTTGGGCTGCTCAGTTGTGTTGAGAAAACACAAACACTACTCAGCTAGAACTGGGTCTTTGTGAGCTTGTGTTTCATTTAGCCTCAATCTGGACGGAATCAATGCAAATCAGTGTACTTCAACACTGAGCTTCTTAATGAGTCTTTGTCAAAGCTCATGCACCACAATTCCTTATTACTCTCACATCACGTTCTAGACATTAGCCATACAGAAAAAAGGCTAATAACAATAAGCTGATATTGAAACACTTTGACTTCTACTTCCCTGTATACACAAAAACAATATTTCTGAAAACAGTTGTCACCGAATTTGCCTACCATTTGTAAACAGCATTTTAGGTTTTTGAATATGGCTTCTACAGTGTAGACATTTCATAAAGCATTTATGCATGTATGTATGTATGTCAGGGATAAAAGTGCACCTGGGAAACTCACACTGTCAGAAACATAACACAGAAGTAGCCTAAACTAAATAAATAATAACATTGTGAACTGTAAACTCAAATAATTAAATCTGAATTTGAAATGTTGAAAATTATTCATTTTTATCACTTATTTATACATGATTTATACTATAACTATATGTTTGCGTTAAATAATGCAAACCGTAAAAAAGAGTGAATATTTACACTTATTGTCTATCAGCTGTTCCATACAGCAGACCTTTCAAGTGACTAAAATACAGCATGTAAAATTAAAATAGTTTGCAAAATGATTTATGGTAATTTCTTTACAGACCTGCTTTTTGCTCACTGATCTCTTTAAATATATATAAATGTTTCAAATCAATAAGCCCTTCCAGTGTTGCAACTCATTTATCATCTAGTATTCTGAGTTTCAAGCTTGTAATAAATTGTCTTGGCTTGGTCATAAATGGACTTGGAACTTGCTTACATTCTGTCTGGTTCATTACGATAATAAATGAGCTCTTGCGCTTGGAACTCATAATTACGATATTTTATGATAACTCCACTTTGATTTTTATTTAAAAATTAATTGTTTTACATGGAAACTATGTTTCAGAAATAAATGTATATAGCCTATGTGCTGATGTGTAAAATATGAAATTGTCAGCGGCCATTTACATAAAATGTGAGACACCTTGTAGCAAAACAGAAAAGACCACAGGCTATGGAGACATTTTAAAAAGCTGAATTTTTTTTAACTTGACATGGTGTGTTAAACATGTGGCACAACGGTCACAAAGACACCAGTTCAAAAAAACAATTTAAAAAGAAGGCAGTGCAACACAAAAACGCATTCTCTGTGAACAGGCCCCAACTGTGCATGTCATGTAGTCATTTGAACAACAATCATGCAAAATTTGACACTCAACTGAACCTAACTTGTAGTAGGCCTTTGTGTTCTAACGCTGGATGCCCTCCAAGTAAAAATATGACACTGTGAGAAACTAAAGTAAGTACAGGGTTCAAAAGAAAAGAATAGAGAAGATTTTACTTTTCTCAGAAGTTTGAAATGCAGATGGACATGTTAAAGGCAATATTAGAGGTCTGCATTCCCGCGGGACCAGACTGCACACCTGCCAGATTATGCACCCCCTCGTTGAAGTCGCTACCTGATTGCCTAATCCTAACCCCTCCCCCACACCTACTCCTAAACCTACCAATACTAGGGGGTGCATAATTTGGCAGGGTGCAAATTTCGGCACTACACTGGATTTTTTGCTCAAAGAACCATAGCCCTAAGCTACCATCTCCTAATATCTGGTCTGAAGTCCAGCCTCTCTAATCTAAGCTCTCCTAAATAATATGGCCTGGATTTACACTGCAGCAGAGGATTGTATGGCAATGGTGCATGAGTGAGACACCATGAAATGCCATTCAGACACCTTATTGTGAGGTGCTATGAGAATTAGTCCTTCCAACATTTGGCTGTGTTATGTAAGATGGTGCTTATTCATATAGGGTTCAGTTTGTGCAAGGCCCCTTGAATTTCAAAGGCTGTATTATGGGGGACACGCTACAGCCTCTTTGAAACTTGAAACAGTGGAAGTCCTGCTGATTCACATGTGCCAAGGCGGCAAGTGCATAAAATCGAATCATGATGTCCATGCGTTAATGTGCTGAAAATAAAAATGTGTGCTTTGTTATATAAGTGTGTATTTCATGGCATGAATGCCTTTGGAAGCAACAGTGGATTTTTTTTGTTAACACACAATTTACACAATGCTCTTTACATTTCTACTGCTGTTCAATAAGACTCTGCAGTGGTTGTAACCTGGCGCAAGCTTCCAAGGCAGACTCGAGATTAATTAAAATGATTTAAAATGGGGGAAAAAACAAGAATTAAAATAATCAGAAAAACTAGATATTTTGTGTTTTTGTATTTTAACTCACTCCCTCAATATTTGTTTCCTGGGTTCCCACAGTTTTGGATAACCTGGATATATGAGGTAGCCAGGCCTAATTTTAAAAGTGTGATTTCTAGACTTGGAAAAATCATATAAATTAATCAAATCTTAAAACACCATGGACATTTTAATAATGAATACACATTTTACTAGAAATTGTGAGTTAAAAAAGTGAAAGATACATGTAAAAGCTACATTTGAAACATCAAACAGAACGATGACATTCCAAAGTTGTTTTTGACTTTTTACAACAGAGAGATGGGAAAAAAAGAAAAAGAAAATCATGCAAAGCTAGTAATTCACGGACTCACGGATGACTGGAATAGTCATTGGTTAAAAAGTTTGGGAACCCTGAAGAACTAAAGGAATCCTGTTGTTTAATTATTATAATTACAATAATTTTCCTTGTTTATTATATAAAAACTAAGAGTGACCATGTATTAAAAGACATTTTAAAAATCAAAACTAGGTCTATATGTGGCCTTTGAATATAGACAATGGGAGGCCATGGAGCCAGAAAGGTTGAGAATCACTGTAATAAAGTGATAGTCTACCCCAAAATGTAAACTCTGTCATCATTTACTCATGCTTATGATTGTCATGCTGTATATCGATAATTTCACAATGCAGGAGTACAGAAACTATATATAACAAAACTCAGGAGCACACAGAACAGCATTTAACTAAGCTATACAGCTTTTCCAAGAATAATATACCAGAACAAAGGGAGAACCACATCTGAGAGTAAAAAATGAGACTAAACGAGGAAACGCACCTGAACTGAGGACTCAAAAGAATCTGTAACCATGTTAACAAACCGGTACGGAACCAAAGAGAGCAGAACTACTAGAAAACTGATTGAGACTAAAGCCAAGTTCCCACTACACGACTTTAAACGTCGGCAGATCGCTGTACTGTTCAGACTACATGACTTGTTGTCTGTCTTGAAGTCTTTGTGGTGTTCACACTACGTGAATGATCCGCAACAGGGGGTCACACACTACACGAGCTGACAACAACTCTGTCAGCCAAAAACCACACTTTGTCACGAAAACACACGCGAGAAGTTGAACGGGAATGAAGTGAAACAAGTGAAACGGGAGTTGTATGTTTGAAAATAGACGTCAGGAAGAAATTAGTCCTGCAAGCTGTTTGCATGATGATCTGTTCTGAAAAGTTGCACTCCATTTCTTGTGTCCAAACTTTTCTTAAAGCCATGTTTCTGCTGCTGTTTTTCTTCCGTTGACCTCAACCCATGCCTTGCTCTCTCATTGGCTGTAGCTCGTTGCGACACCTGACACCACGTGATGTCAAGTCGGCTGACAGGTCCAGATATTTAGCATGCTATTCATCAGTGAGCCTCTTTGATGCGTTGTTGAGTAGTTCACATAAAGATAGCGCAGATCACCTGCCAATTTTCCACTGATCACAGCTCAACCTGTCGGCGAGTTCATTGACTTGCAAATTGGGCTTAAATCAGGCTTAAAATCCTGTAGTGTGAACTTGGCTTAAAACAGAAATCAAGACAACAGAACAAAAACAAACCAGAACATGACCAAACAAACTAAGCACTTGACCAGGGGCGATTCTAGGATTTTCATTTAAGGGGGGGCTCAGCCCCCAATGAGGGTATTATAATAATAATAATAATAATAAAATAGCCTATATAAATACAATAAAATGTTTGACTAATAGGTTAGGGTGGTATACTAACCTTATTGCAGTATTCCACTGTATTGCATACATAGGTATAACATTTGAGTACTGAATAAGCCAAATACAAGTCTTCCTGATCACACACACTGTTTACTACAAACACAAAATTTTACTGTTTGCATTTCTAGTATAACCCTCTTTCTTTAGCTCAAGTATGCAAACCTCTTTACCACATGCACTGTAATAGGTTTTATATTGAAAGTTAAATTTTCAAATAGCAACATGATCATTTTATAAAGTATGCGCTCATACTGTAGTCCTACGTGTTAAGGGCTTAATTTTCGCTTCAGGAAACAGCTGTGGTGTGATGCAGGGGCGGTTCTAGACCACAGTAACTGGGGGGTCCAGACAGGGGCCACTTGTGCTTTTAGGGGGCACAATTTTTTTATTTATCTTAGCCTAATGTAAGTATTATTCATTCAGTCATTTTTCACCATGTCATGTATCACTGCAATCTCTATAAGTAATCTATAACAATTTCAACTAAAATGAACGTTTCATCGTGTTTCATTTATTGGACAAATAATTTTGTATTGTAGTGTCAGGGGCATCATTTTTGAGGGGGCATGAGTGAACATTTTAATGATTTCCACAACAAACAACATTACAAACCATCAACTTTTAACCATTAAAACCATTAAAAAAATGTATGAAGTGTGTTTGGGACATATTCATTAGGATTTATTGGTTTTAACAAGCCACCTATAGAAGGCAACCAATTACCAGTAGAGACCAACAGGGTCAATTACTGTTTCCAGTCAAACCAATGCAAGTCCCATTATAACCAGTAAAACC
This sequence comes from Sinocyclocheilus grahami, assembly GCF_001515645.1. Classification (NCBI taxonomy): domain Eukaryota; kingdom Metazoa; phylum Chordata; class Actinopteri; order Cypriniformes; family Cyprinidae; genus Sinocyclocheilus; species Sinocyclocheilus grahami. The sequence continues at coordinate 109,196 of NW_015505646.1, forward strand.
ATTACAAATTTAGTTTTTTACAGCAGGGGTTTTATAATTTTTTTAATTTTTATTCGAAATATTTTCAAAATATATCATGAAATATCTCGATTCTCAAATATGTGTAAGTAAATGCATTTTGCACCTTTATAGATTATGTTAGTTGATCAATAATGGGCGATGGGCAAAGTAGCCCAATAGTGTAGGCCTAATCGATTAACTTTGCATAAAAATCCGTCTTTTTGCTCAAGAGGGCTACCAGATATGGGTGTCATACTATAAAATATTTTTAATACGACTGACTTTGTATGTAATGTGAATTTAATAAAAACATTGCAAGTTACTAATTAGCCTATAACACTTTCATTGTACAAAAAGAGAGCAAAGAACCTTAACGTTATCAAAGAACATTTTCACTTCAGTTCAGTGAGTTCAAGCACTCTCAAAAACTCCCATAATAATCTCTAAAGCTGTTTACACTGTGAAATGAATATCTTTTTTCTTTTTTTTTAATGAACATCTTACTTACATTCGTACATCTTCACTTTATTGTTTCTGATGAGAGAATTAGCCAGAGAATTCAGTCAGATCAGCGCGCGTGGTGACGAAACAGCGTGTTTCAGCGGTGACTCTTCTGAACGCCTCTGATTGGTCCTTGCATTCATAAGCTCAAATGAATCGTATGGGATTGGTTATAATGCGCAGTGCTTTAAAAATGCGTGTGTCTCTGGCTCTGTGCCAGCCAGCAAATGCAGATTTGAATTTAGCAGCTGGCTCTTTTATATATATATATATAGTATATATAGTTTACAGGACAAACTGCTATGATTCCAAATTTAGGGGCCAAGCTTGTTGATAGCCCCCTAAAAATGGCCTAGCGACGCCCATGCACGTGACAATAATGTTCTAAACTTGCATGTCTTTCTTTCTCAAAATCGCAATGAAAGCATAAGAAAAGCAATCCATTTAACTCAAGAACCAGATCAGTTTGATTAGTGAACAAATCATTTAGAGTGATTTTATGAGTCAACCTTTTTGTGAACTTTTGAACTTGATTATCATTGAATAACTGAATTTCACTGAATAACTGAAGTTGTTTTCAATGGAAGAAATCTTACAGGTTTGGAAAGACATGAGGTTAAGTAAATGCTGACAGATTTCATTTGTGGGTGAACTATTCATTTATACAGGCAGTCTAATATGTGAAAGGCAGTTGTGTGAATGGTAAGCCTTTTACAGTAAGCCAACCAGACAACCCAGTTAAGGGACAGTGCTGCCAAGGTGTACCAAGGTATACAGTTGGCACTGGCAGAAATTTGTCAGTCAGAGCAGAAGAAAGCAGCCAAAAGTTGCAGAGTTCAGCTTAAGAATGGATGTATTCAGCATCTGTAAGCCCCATTTCATTGAAAAAACGTCCTGGAGGAGTTTAAATGAATATAAAGATTACTTTGGACTTCATAGTAACTGGAGAACAGCTGTGAACCGCACAGCCAGGGGTGCGTATCCCAAAAGCATATGGTCGCAAGTTCCATCGTTACCAATAGAGTTCAGTGGAACTAAATACCATAGTAGCAGACTTAGCATTTAGCATTATGTGCTATTGTTCACTAACAGTTTGTTAGCAAGTACTACAGTATCTTATAATTCAGTGATATGACAAAGTATATGTAAAAGTCTGTCTGCAAACCATACAAAATCACTTTCAGACTACTTTATTTGGTTACTTCAAAACAGTTTAATTCAGTGACATTGAAGTTACATGAGCAAATGATTTGAGCACACTTTTTTCAGTGTGTGGTCTACATAATAAACAATCTTTTTGTATGAATATTTTTGTCTTTGTGAAAATAAATATATTTGATTAATATTAAAAGAAGGGTAGGTTTATTACATAGAAGTACAATATGCCCTTTTAAGGGGAGTAAGCTATTTTAGGTTTGATTTTCAGAATAGATTCTATAAATAAAATTCATATTTTTTGTGAGACTAAGAATATCTATGTTTAACATAACTCTTGTATCTATGAGTGCCTTGTACGTGAGTGATTCTGTGCTTCAGAGAGCCTCTCTGTGAATGATGGATTCTGACATCAGCCTCACACTGGTTGAATCACATGGCAGAGAAGATGTTTGGCACAAGGACACTCATCAGACACAACAACCTCCTCATCTGCAGAGGTTTTGCTTCCTTTACAATCAGACAAGCCACTTGCTCTAATGCTCTGAAATGAAAATATTCTTTAGTCTTTACCAATGAACAAAAATGGCTGATTCCCCCTGTCTGTCCCGTAGCTCTCTGCAAAAGAATATCAGATCAATAATATATGGCCAGTGTGGCACTGCCTCTTTGGATGGGCAGGTAAAGGCAATAACATGACAACATGCCATCATTTTATACTTTTTCATGGTCACAAATAATGTGTATGTTCTCTCATACACCAAACTGCTGGTTAATATATATATGAAATAAACTATGAGCAAGACCGGTGGTTTTCAACCTTCTTAAAGGGGTCATATAACGTTGCTAAAAAGAACGTTATGTTGTGTATTTGGTGTAATGCAATGTGTTTATGCGGTTTAAGGTTAAAAAAACACATTATTTTCCATATAATGTACATTACTGTTTCTCCTCTATGCCCCGCCTTTCTGAAACGCGTTGATTTTTACAAAGCTCATCGTTCTAAAAAAGCGAGGTGTGCTCTGATTGGCCAGCTATCCAGTGCGTTGTGATTGGCCAAATGCCTCAAGCGTGTGACGGAAATGTTACGCCCCTTACCATACTGTGATGCCGTCTCCCAGCAGGACGAGACTCAGTCCAGCTGCACTGCTCGTGCACATCCCATCATCGGTTCTCTTTTAGCATTTCAGTCAATGTACTGTTAGAAGTAACTGAATAACTCGGGATATTGGTTTATTTTACGTCAGAGGGAGTGTCAGACACGTTTATAAACCGAATAACTTAAGTAATTTGTGGATTAGTGCATACTGGAGACGCGAATCGTTTCAAACGATTCAGGTCGATTTGGTGAACTGGTTCGACCGGCTCACTAAGAAGATCCTGTTAAATAGAACGATTCGTTCGCGATCTGGACATCACTAGACGAGACAAAACCAATAAAACCCATTACAAAAGAGGCATTTGTTGCATCCAGTGGGGACATAATTACTGATTATAATGACATATACTGTCTTTTTACGCATTGCGTTGCATATCGCGCTGCATAAACATAAAACTATGTCTGCATTTGTGATCGGAGAAACAACAAACAACAAGTCTACTCTACACTGCTCAAAACTTCCGTTTGAATCATCATTGGCAAATTATTTAAATATAAAAAACGTACTTACAGGCTGTGAGTCAGAAGCACCAGACTGTCCTTGCAAAGTTGGAACTGCCCAACTTTATAGAAACACCCTTTGTGCCACAGA
>NW_015505646.1:112639-125363 GCF_001515645.1 Sinocyclocheilus grahami
ATCAGGAAACAGTCCTCCATAAAATGTGCTGGACACATCTGAATATTTGTGTTGAACTGTTCTGGAACAGTGTTGTAAATACAACTTAACCACTGATTTCTAGTCGTGTCCTCTTTTGAAAGGCCAAACAAAGTAGTTTCGCTTTCACAAGGAAACACACAGTGCCTTCACAACATGGCAGCGGCGGCAACAACAATACTACAGCGAGAATAAAATTTACTCCTTCTTTCTTTGCGTGAACATTTGGGCGGCGTTCTGCAAATCTTCCCACATCGTGACGTAGACATGTGGGGGTGTGTTAGAATGAGCCGTTTTAGGCAGGAGTGGTTGACTCTTAACTTTTATAAAGAATATCTCTGTGGATTTGAGACTTTAGTCTTTGCAACTTTACAGATCTTCTTTATGCACCAAGAGCTTGTAACACTCCAAAGAGAAAGGAAAAATTTAAATCGCATCATATGACCCAATTTTCAGCAGCTCCACAATATAAGCTATTTCCAGTTTTTCTGCTATAATTATGACAAAGCTGCTTCTTTTCAAACTTTTTGTTATTAACAGAAACTGGGAGTATTGATATTAAATTAATTAACTACAATTTTGTGAATAAGAAGTTTCAGAACTTTCAAGAAATAATAGTTTATAATATAATATTAGTAAGAAAAAAAATCAGTTGGCTTTTTGATTTTCTCTTAATCTTGTTTTTTTTACATTTAATTTACAATAAGAGTTTGATTATTTTAATATTTTTAATAATAATTTATTAATTTAAATATTTTTAGTGATGTTGAGGGCCCCTATTGGGCCTTGGTCCCCTGGTTGACAACCACAGAGCTAGACAATGATATTTGCTGTGCCTCATATAAAATTACTATGCGTTCATATAAATTTCAACCTAAAATCTTGTTGTTGATGACACTCTTGTGTAAATAACAAACAGTGTGACCTAGTCCTGGTATAGTATTATACAAATCCCAACTGAGTTTGTGACATACAAAAAAGCAATCCAACTGCAATTTGTACCTTTAATGAGCCCTGCAACACATTTTAATATGTTCAGATTTAAGTTTCACAACTTTTCTCACTTTTCTCACCCCAACGGGAAGTTCAAATAAAGCGGATTGGTGATCGGATTAGGAAGTCCTAGTGTGGGCTGAAAGAGACAGGACCGAGTGGGCCGTAACAGCCCAGGCCATCACTGAGGAACATTATATGAAAGGCTATTGTGTGAGCAAAACACTGCAGCTTTATGGAACTGAACCTGTAAACTCTCAGTGGACTCTGTTGTTTTGTTGTGCAAGAGACTGTTCTATGAGTGCTAGAAATCTCACAGGAAAGAGTGAACTAGACCCTTGTATTATGTATGCAGGGCTGGCTCAGTCAACAAATCCAAAGTATTGTGTTTTTTGCAGCGTAAACCTGGAGTTTTATTTATCTATAGAAAGTCATTCAAAAGGGAGAACCCTCCTGTCTGACCTGATGTTCAGTAAGCACAATCCAAGTGCATGGCGGGGTACAATGTATTATGATCTGGACAAAAGTCTGTTCATTAAATGTCAAACCTAAGGAGAGCCAGTATACATGAACAATCGTTATGCAGCAGACATGTGTTGAGTTACAATAAACAAAATTTGTAACTATTTTATGAATCGGCAATCTGGTGGCTGATTTGTAGGAATTTGTACGATCTCATTCGTACAATTTCATATGATCTGCTCTCTAAACAAAATCATTTAAATAAATAAATAAATCTTGTAAAATGTGTGGCATTTTAGAACACTTCTTCTAAATGCTTCAAAGGCTCTTTATGACGTCATGCCTTTAAGACATTATAGGAGGTCAAATATTGAGAAAAAAAAATTCCTCCAATTCAGTAGAGTCACCATCACTGTCACCATCGGTTTCCTCATTACAACTATATAACAGTCGGGTTCCGTAAAAATCACATTCATTTTTTTTCTCCTTAATGATTCTGTAAAACCTTTCAAGACTGAATCTCAGATTAATTTTATCTTCATTTCTCAATTATAATTTTTTTACAAAACAATTATCCAAGCGAACAACTAATTCTGAAGCAAAAGGTGAGATGAAAGAGCTCAGCAGTGGCCGCACACTCCCATGATGCAGTTATCAAAATTCAATAGATTTATTTTGTACAGCTGTTTTTTGTGTGATTATGTCATTCACAAAGCTTCATGGGTTTGTAGTTCATTCCCTCAAAAGTGTGCTTAAAATCAAAGTTTATAGTGTTGTGAGAGCTGGTTGGTATGGTTCATCGTTTTGAACTCTATTGAATAAATATTGAACAGGAAAATACTTCCAGAAAAAAATAAACAGGAAAATACTGCCAGAAGCATGGCCACTTAAAAAGGGAATGTACGGTCACTGTTGCACTCTTTCATGAGCTTGCAGGAGCTTGCAGCTAACCCAGGCTTTCTCACTTGCACCTACATAGCAAAAAGGCAACCTCTGCCACGGGTTACAGCTTTACAGCCCCCTCGTTTTTCTAGGGGTCACTGGGTTGATTTTTATTTTGAAAATAAATATTATGTGTTTACACTTAAAAAAAAGATCTGTAGTACAATGCCACATTCTGCGGTAAACTGGGACATACTCTGTTGCTTAGCAACAGTAAGGTTATCCTTGTGGCAGTTTTGCTGATTGACTCTTGCTGTTATGAGCTAGACACTGAGAGTTTCAGAAACACATTCTGTTCTGCTTTCATGTCTGTAGACAGACTCCATTCACAGAGCATGCATCTGCCACCAAAAACAATAAACAACAATAAAAGTAATGTGGAATGGTAATGCAGTAATATCATCCAGTTTTGTTAAGCATAGTGTGTGAGGAATGCCAGCAGTCTTAAGCCGCAGCCTCATCAAACAAATTGTTGTCTAATTACTGGAACAAACAAGGAATTTGATTTTATTCCAATTAAAAAATCATATAAGTAGTATGTAACATACAACACAACAAAACAGTAATATTGTGAAATATTTTAAAATAATGGAAAAGCTGAATTTTCAGCAGCCATTACTCCAGTCATTAGTGTCACATGACCCTTCAGAAATCATCCTAATATGCTGATTTGCGTCTCAACATTTCTAATTATCACTGTTGAAAAGAGTTGTGCTGCTTAATATATTTGTGGAAACTGAGATCCATTGTTTTTCAAGATTCTTTGATGCATAGAAATTTCAAAAGAACAGCATTTATTTTAAAAAAGAAATATATATATATATATTTTATAAATGTCTTTACTGTCACTTTCAATTTAATGCATCTAAATAAATGTATTCATTTCTTTAAAAAAATAAATCACTGACCACAAACTTTTGAACGGTAGTGTATAAATGATGATGGTGATGATTACTATTATTATTATTACATGTTTTAACACCTTCCTTACAAACCATATGATTTATATATATCATATATATATAATATCACATCTATTTGGTAAAATTATCTAGTTTTCAAGAAACAGTTTGAATAGTGTGAATTTTCGTCTTGCCTCAATGAAACTTTGTGCTTTGAATTATCTTAATGAAGCATTTTACTTGCCAGCATCCCTCCTGTGACTGAGTCACAAGGAGGCGTCAAGAGTGCAACTCTCAGCAACTGCACACATAAATCACAGTTCTAAAAGCAGAGTCTTCTCTCTCTCTCTCTCTCTCTCTCTCTCTGGGAAGGCCGGAACAGGCCGGACCGTCCCCAAGGCCTCTGAAACTTTTGGTCTTGTTAAAAGATGCTTAGCTAAGAATTATGTGCCATGTGAAAAGGGGGTGTTTGTGCTGCGTGCTTCCCCCCAGTACATTCACTTGAACAATCTGCTTTCAGGGGGGATCCAGATCGGAACCAAAGATTGGTGGACCAGTGTGACTATTGCGGCTCGTGGGGTGATTGGGGGGGACGTAATGAGAAAGCTGTTCCCGGATGTCCCTGTCCACATAAAGACATGATTATTCCCTCTCTTGGCAAGGACGGCTGATGGCAGGACTGGTCAGACACTGGACTCAGTATACTGCAGTCTTATTAGACGAGGTCCTCTCCCCTCCTGGTCACAGCGCCGAGCTTGTTTGTTTTTTGGGGGAGCACTGTGGGAAAGTCATTAAAGTGTAAAGCATCCCCCTTTATTTCATTCTAAGGGAAAAGAAAGAGAGAGATGATGAGATCCTGCTGGTAATGAGCAGAGACGTGGCCACACCAGCCAACCGGCGCTGTTTTCCATCAATAAGGCATCCATTCAGTCCATCTCTCCTGGGAAGAATAGATACACTGCACTGTTTGATCTGTGCTCCTCGTCCGCTCTCAAAGACCAGCTTTCACTGATATTTCATTACAGCGCTGCTTCCTTCCAACAGAGCCCATCAAATCATCATTTATTTAAGTGGCTAGCCTACGCACCTGTTGCATAACCCATCTTGATGATCTAATGGAGGCTGTTAAAGCCTTGTCACCAGCTATTTAGCCCCTTTACTGCTCAGCAATTTAGAACTTAGAACAATTTAGAAGTGCTTTTCAAGTGTCAAGCAGGTGAATTCAGGAACTTTGGCCCTCTTGTGCAAAGAAAGACGTCCCATCAGCTGTGGAGGTTAAACAGGGATTGGACAAAAAGGTGTTGAAGAAAGGAATCAGCTTCTCACTCTTCTCTCCAAAACTGTCCAGGACTGGTTTCATAATATAGAAAGGTGTCATGAAATGCATTTTTAAAAATTATTTTATAATGTTTCCTGAGGTATGGGTTTTTATAGTGTTTTTTTTTTTCATCAAAAATGGTCATAATTAACATATAAATGGTCATTTTGTACCCTGATTTTAGCCCTCTGATTTGAATGGTCAGTTGGAAGGTTCGTGTCTGCTGTGATTGGCTAAAATCTTTGCATATGAAATTAGCATTACACGTGGAACTCTCTTGAAAACTAATTCAGCCACCAAGAATAACTAATCTTGAAAAGTGTTCATTTCATTTAGAAATACTCACATTGCATCAAAGGTTGTAGAGCTGCACTGTAGCAGAACACAGTCATATCTACTGAACACACAATGCAATGATCTCCTTAATGCAACGTGGTTTCTGCAATATCATGAATACATTCAACGTAACTAACAAGGTGAAAACGATGTAAATAAAATATTCATTGAGCAGAGTAAATGTGTCATTGATTATAATGGGAGTTTTGGCAAAAATGCAGAAATCAAATCACGGATAGACTCACACTGATCTTGAACTGTTTGCACCAGCGATTATAAGAGGGGACAATCTTTGACCTTGATCTTTCTGTATATAAAAAATTCACACTATAGAGAACAGATGTTTTTTTTTCACACTACTAACAGGAATCATGATGATCATGAAATGCAAAAAAGGTCTTCCTTAACAGTAGTATAGCTTTTGTGATTGGTGAACAGACATGAGATTACACCTCCTTGATCACATATGACCAGTGTTGGGCAAGTTACTCTGAAAATGTAATCAAATTACTGATTACTGATTACTCCTTTTAAAAGTAATCACGTTACTGTTCCGATTACTTTATTTCAAAAGTAATTAGTAATTAGTTACATTACTAGTTACGTTACTTTTTTCTCCATGAAATTGATGACATCTCAGTATACACGCTCACGATAAATATTTGTTATTAAAGCATGTGTCACATGACCCTTCAGAAATCATCCTAATATGCTGATTTGCGTCTCAACATTTCTAATTATCACTGTTGAAAAGAGTTGTGCTGCTTAATATATTTGTGGAAACTGAGATCCATTGTTTTTCAAGATTCTTTGATGCATAGAAATTTCAAAAGAACAGCATTTATTTTAAAAAAGAAATATATATATATATATTTTATAAATGTCTTTACTGTCACTTTCAATTTAATGCATCTAAATAAATGTATTCATTTCTTTAAAAAAATAAATCACTGACCACAAACTTTTGAACGGTAGTGTATAAATGATGATGGTGATGATTACTATTATTATTATTACATGTTTTAACACCTTCCTTACAAACCATATGATTTATATATATCATATATATATAATATCACATCTATTTGGTAAAATTATCTAGTTTTCAAGAAACAGTTTGAATAGTGTGAATTTTCGTCTTGCCTCAATGAAACTTTGTGCTTTGAATTATCTTAATGAAGCATTTTACTTGCCAGCATCCCTCCTGTGACTGAGTCACAAGGAGGCGTCAAGAGTGCAACTCTCAGCAACCACACACATAAATCACAGTTCTAAAAGCAGAGTCTTCTCTCTCTCTCTCTCTCTCTCTCTCTCTGGGAAGGCCGGAACAGGCCGGACCGTCCCCAAGGCCTCTGAAACTTTTGGTCTTGTTAAAAGATGCTTAGCTAAGAATTATGTGCCATGTGAAAAGGGGGTGTTTGTGCTGCGTGCTTCCCCCCAGTACATTCACTTGAACAATCTGCTTTCAGGGGGGATCCAGATCGGAACCAAAGATTGGTGGACCAGTGTGACTATTGCGGCTCGTGGGGTGATTGGGGGGGACGTAATGAGAAAGCTGTTCCCGGATGTCCCTGTCCACATAAAGACATGATTATTCCCTCTCTTGGCAAGGACGGCTGATGGCAGGACTGGTCAGACACTGGACTCAGTATACTGCAGTCTTATTAGACGAGGTCCTCTCCCCTCCTGGTCACAGCGCCGAGCTTGTTTGTTTTTTGGGGGAGCACTGTGGGAAAGTCATTAAAGTGTAAAGCATCCCCCTTTATTTCATTCTAAGGGAAAAGAAAGAGAGAGATGATGAGATCCTGCTGGTAATGAGCAGAGACGTGGCCACACCAGCCAACCGGCGCTGTTTTCCATCAATAAGGCATCCATTCAGTCCATCTCTCCTGGGAAGAATAGATACACTGCACTGTTTGATCTGTGCTCCTCGTCCGCTCTCAAAGACCAGCTTTCACTGATATTTCATTACAGCGCTGCTTCCTTCCAACAGAGCCCATCAAATCATCATTTATTTAAGTGGCTAGCCTACGCACCTGTTGCATAACCCATCTTGATGATCTAATGGAGGCTGTTAAAGCCTTGTCACCAGCTATTTAGCCCCTTTACTGCTCAGCAATTTAGAACTTAGAACAATTTAGAAGTGCTTTTCAAGTGTCAAGCAGGTGAATTCAGGAACTTTGGCCCTCTTGTGCAAAGAAAGACGTCCCATCAGCTGTGGAGGTTAAACAGGGATTGGACAAAAAGGTGTTGAAGAAAGGAATCAGCTTCTCACTCTTCTCTCCAAAACTGTCCAGGACTGGTTTCATAATATAGAAAGGTGTCATGAAATGCATTTTTAAAAATTATTTTATAATGTTTCCTGAGGTATGGGTTTTTATAGTGTTTTTTTTTTTCATCAAAAATGGTCATAATTAACATATAAATGGTCATTTTGTACCCTGATTTTAGCCCTCTGATTTGAATGGTCAGTTGGAAGGTTCGTGTCTGCTGTGATTGGCTAAAATCTTTGCATATGAAATTAGCATTACACGTGGAACTCTCTTGAAAACTAATTCAGCCACCAAGAATAACTAATCTTGAAAAGTGTTCATTTCATTTAGAAATACTCACATTGCATCAAAGGTTGTAGAGCTGCACTGTAGCAGAACACAGTCATATCTACTGAACACACAATGCAATGATCTCCTTAATGCAACGTGGTTTCTGCAATATCATGAATACATTCAACGTAACTAACAAGGTGAAAACGATGTAAATAAAATATTCATTGAGCAGAGTAAATGTGTCATTGATTATAATGGGAGTTTTGGCAAAAATGCAGAAATCAAATCACGGATAGACTCACACTGATCTTGAACTGTTTGCACCAGCGATTATAAGAGGGGACAATCTTTGACCTTGATCTTTCTGTATATAAAAAATTCACACTATAGAGAACAGATGTTTTTTTTTCACACTACTAACAGGAATCATGATGATCATGAAATGCAAAAAAGGTCTTCCTTAACAGTAGTATAGCTTTTGTGATTGGTGAACAGACATGAGATTACACCTCCTTGATCACATATGACCAGTGTTGGGCAAGTTACTCTGAAAATGTAATCAAATTACTGATTACTGATTACTCCTTTTAAAAGTAATCACGTTACTGTTCCGATTACTTTATTTCAAAAGTAATTAGTAATTAGTTACATTACTAGTTATGTTACTTTTTTCTCCATGAAATTGATGACATCTCAGTATACACGCTCACGATAAATATTTGTTATTAAAGCATTAACATTCACTGAACACTGTTATTTTTAACTAAAGACTCGACAGTGCGAGTGCTACATCCTTTTTACAATCTCTAGATTATAAAACACTGCATTCTGTCAGCAATGTAACGTGGCAGTAACGTATAGAGACCTCGGCTTGTAACTATAATCTAATTACTATTTTGAAAATTATAATGCGTTAAATTACTCCGTTACTAAAAAGAAGTCATCAAATTACAGTAACGCGTTACTAAGTAATGCGTTACTGCCCAACACTGCATATGACAATGACGCATGTTAAGGGGCATGTCGAGCCTGCTATTCTTCTTCACTGATAAAGTCTTGCCATGCTTTATGTGCACAGTCATAATCGTAAAGACTGTTGTTCTTAAAACACCAAACAACTGGGCTGTTAAGGTTACAGACCTGCAAAACAGGCTCCCACAATTTGCCTTTTTTGGAAGTCTGACAAGTCACCCATTTTACCCACAGCTTCTATTGAACACTGCTGAACACAACTGGTACTAAACTGATATACAACCTAGAGAGAATAGATCATGTTAAGATGAATGAAAGATCATGACAACATCTGTTTGTTCACTGTAGCCTATACACAAATCAAGTTATGCATCAATTCACATAATATTATCATCTAATGTATTTGGATTTGATTGCTGATCCAGATGATTGCACATTTCAGTCTAAATATTCTGGCAAAAAAAAAGGCATTTATGAGAAGAGAAGAAGCATCTTTTTCAAAATACAGCTGTGAACCAGTTTGATGCAGTTTGATTCTTAGATTTGTATGCATCACATCATATCTGTGCTGTGGTGGAGGCCTCTACTGGTGAGCAGTAGTAATGCAACTTGTTTACCAATCCCATCCAATTCAAGAGACTGCCAAAACTCTTCTGGTGAATGAAGTGCCAGTGCATCACTTTTGTTGAGCTAAATATCAAGCGAAATGATCGATAATGCAATCCATGCTGTCATCCTGTTTCCATAAAAAACTTGGAACCTTTCTCTAAGTTAATACTGGATCATTGAACTAAGTACAAATAAGCATGTTCTGCAAATGTGGACTTAACTTTGCATATGACAAGTGTACTTTGCCTCTACCACATCTGTTTTTGGCTGCACGCTGTATTGATGTATTTGAATAACATGTAGTGTCAAAGTGTGACATTTAGTCCAGCCAAAAAGACTCGACTTAAATGAATCCCACGCATGCATGGATGAACCATTACCGCAACATATAGAAAAAAAATGAAACATCATTGATCAGTTTCTCTTTCATGTCTAAGTAGTAGAAAGCCTGTCTGATATGAATGGCCAGAGCCGAACAGAATCGCTGCCAAACCTTCTCATAGTAAAGCAGCAAAAATGTGCAGTCACTTACAACAGTGGGATTTCTCAGATTGTGTTTGTGATGATTTGCATTGAGGGGTGTGAAAAGAAGCTTACGCAACAGCAGTGGATCATTTGTATAACTTGTGCTTACTATAGGCTGGAGAGAGGTCAGAGTTGCCAGCTACTCTTTGTCTAGGGCCATTGGTATTCCAAATGGCTTGGGTAAGCCAAAAAAAGGCCCTATTAAACGGTTTATATAAAAATCCCACACTTTCTACCAAAAGTTTTTGTACCGGGGTGACCTTATTAATTCCCATCATAGTGTTTTCCAGCAACAGCAGCCTGTGTACTGTCATTCCTGGACAATACTGTGCAAATAACCACTCCTATACTTACATGTCATTGATGTTAGTATCACAGAGGTATACTATTATAGTTTTTATAAATGTATATATGTATTTAATTTTAAGTAAAGAAAAATGTTTTTAGTTTTACTTTACTATAATAACTCTGTGTGTTGCAATCTAAACAAACATAACAAATAAAAATATTATTGTGTGAACTATGACTCCTTCACAGCAGGGTTATTATCATTAAATAAAATGTAATTAAATAAAATTAAATCTATAAATATTAGATGAAAAATGTTGGCTAAGATGAAGCACTAAATGTATCAATGAAATCTGAAAATATATTAATATTTAACTTATCATTAAAATCTATAATAGTATATAAATAACACTAAAAAACAGTGTTGCATAGAAAGCTAATTAAAGTACAACCAAAAAAATAAATATTATAAAACTAGGAATGTGAAAACTGATTTTTGTTTTCTTTTATTTATTTATTTTTTATAAAATTGTTGGAATAGTTTAAAATCTATGTCTTAAGTGTTCAACAGCATAAGTGTGTGTGTGTGTGTGTGTGTGTGTGTGTACCTGGTATTCACTATGTTATGGGGACCAAATGTCCCAACAAGGATAGTAAAATAGTAAATTTTTGACCTTGTGGGGATATTTTTTTGTCCCCATGAGGAAATCATCTTATAAATCATAGAATTAAGTGTTCTGAAAATCTAAAATAGCAGAAAGTTTTCTGTAAGTGGTAGGTTTAGGTGTAGGGTTTGAGTAAGGGGATAGAAAATACAGTTTGTACAGTATAAAAAACCATTATGCCAAAGGAATGTCCCCACACAAAAAAATTTAAACCCGTGTGTGTGTGTGTGTGTGTGTGTGTGTGTGTGTGTGTGTGTGTGTGTGTGACCCAATCTGCACAAAACAGTATGAATGATTTGCATAATAATTCATATTAATGTTCACACAGTGCAGGCACACCTTGACTCAGACAGGTGGGATTATATATCGATTTTTATGCATAGAAAATATTATCATAACCAATTTAAATCAGTAAGAAGCGAGACTGACCAACCAGGATGCTCTTTTCATCAAATAATTGTAAACTGATATTTGACAGATATGAAGCACCACTGATATTTTCCAAAGCCAATGAATGATCTGTTCTTCGGTCTTCAGTGGTCTTTCCCAGTATTATAAAGCTGGGTTAATTTAACCCAGTTACATAACTGCTGTCTGCTTGCATTGAATTCTTGCAGCTCGTCTTTCCTTAATCTTTTCTGCTTGATTATTCTCTTACTCTCTCTCTTTCTAAGCTCCTCCCTGACGCACTCAAGCTGGGGACACAGGCGAGGTTTCATACTCACACACACACACACTCCCGAGCAACCGCCACGGTCCAGTTCAGAGCAGATCAGGAAGGCTGAGGAACCCCGTCTGTCCCTCAGGGGAACGAATGGGATTTGAGAGAAGAGAATCATGCCATACTGTCACACAAACACCAAGACCCACACACAATCTGCATCTGAAAACAGTGAAATTGTCCTATTCTACTTCATGTACCAGGTTTATGCATTTCAGTCAAATCTGGGTTAAACATTGTTATTGAATCAAATATCTCTTCATAGGAATAGTGAGCGTTCATTAGTGACTTCATATGCACATTCCTGACTAAGCAATTACACCTCATTAGCATTGTACTCACGCATTCACATTTTTTTCAACATCTCTAACAAACAGTGTACATGACACAGTCTGTCAGTTACCATTGCATTATATATATATATATATATATATATATATATATAAATATTGTTGTATTTAGGTCGCATTAGAATGACTTGAAAACTTCATTACATCCTCATAGTTTATAATTTTTTTGCAAGTTTCAAATGCCATTTATGTAAGCATTGTGTAAATTTCCACAGATTCTGACTTTAATCCTAAAATATGAAAATTTTCATGAATTAATATTAAATGTGAATTTAATTTTTGGACAAAGTATCCTAAGTATAGAACATTTTAATATTTTTGAAGAGTTTATTTATTTATTTATATTTTATTTCAGCTCTATTTCAGTTGATGGGTCATGTATGATGAGCAGGATTGGCATGTGACTAATACATACACTTAGAATCTGTTTTGGCATAAAACAGTAACTCCAACTTGTTGCAAACATCTAGATCATCACATGAACACATTCTCAAAAGAGCTCATGCTGAGCAGTTTCAAAAATCATTGTTGTTGGCTGAAAGAATATGAAGACAAACCACAAAGCAGCTGTATTTCAGAGATCCCATCAGTCCTAGTGTATTTAACTGACCTTGATTAACTAAGACTGGTTTCAGAGAGGACAGCTAAAATAAGAGACGGTCTTTGAAGTGCCGCTAATAAACACGTGGATTAAATCCAGTCAGAAACTACAGCATGGACAGATAAACACTTCCACAGAAGTATGTGCACTTCAAGAGAAACCACTGTTTGCTCTTTGATCAGATCATCTGACATTAGAAACAGTTGTGGCTAATGAGTGTGAGTAGTTATTGCATCATAAGGTAATACAATGGGTCAGGTAAACAGAGATACCGATGTGACAGTAATCACTAAATGAATCTAAGTGACGTCTCTAGTATATACAATACTGTCATGATATCTCTGGACAAAGATATGCAAGTTTATTCACAGAGATATTTAAATCTACCTGCGTAATACACTCTAAAAAATGCTGGGTTAAAAACAACCTAATGCTGGGTAAAATAGGGACAAACCCAGCAATTGGGTTGCTTTGAC
>NW_015505646.1:125723-144090 GCF_001515645.1 Sinocyclocheilus grahami
CCAATACAGCTTCACCCTGCGACAATATGAGCATGGGCTTTTTTTAATATAGGCTAACCTAATGTTATCAGTATAATAGTGAATATTTCTCAAGGTAGAGAAGTTCTCTACATAACTTATTAAGCATAAAAATACACGCAGACTGCATACAAATTCACCTGGTTTGACTTGGGCTTTTGTCAAACACATCCCTCTATTAATCAGGAAAATGTAATCCATAAAACAGTTATGATGACAAACAACAGCGAATGAAACAGCAAAAATGTAAAACGCCATTGTTTATAAACGTTTTGAAAATATTTGACATATTAAATGTAGGCCTATGCCAGAGTAGTTTTATTGTGTTCTCGTTTATCTTACACATAGGCCTATAGATTTGTTTTACTCCAATTCTGTAAATTAGGTGTTTGAAACATAAACATAGTGCTGTCAAACGATTAACCACGATTAATCGCATCCAAAATAAAAGTTTTTGTTTACATAGTATATGAGTGTGTACTGCTTATATTTATTATGTATATATAAACACACACACACACATGCATGTATATATTTATGAAAAATATGTTACGTTTAAGTATTAAATATATTCATATATAATATAAATTATAATAATATAAATGTATATACATATAAATATTTTCAAAATATATACTGTATGTGTGTGTGTATTTTTTTTATGTATACATAATAAATAAACACAGCACACACACATATATTATGTAAACAAAAACTTTTATTTTGGATGCGATAAATCGCGATTAATCGTTTGACAGCCCTACTTATATTAAACATATTTGTTTGATATTTGAAACTTCAAACTTCCCAGTTTGACAACTAATCTCAGTCTCCTTTATATACAGGGATATTCAGCTTGCAGGTCAGTGGTACACTGTAAATTCCAATTAGTAAACCTTACTTAAAAAAAGTATGCAAACCGATTGCCTTGAAAAAACCAAGTAAAGTGAAATAAGAATAATAATTTGTAATAACAAAGGTTTATTTAGTGTTGTAAACTTACACGCAAGTTCTGGTAACTCAGAATCCCTATTTTCAACAACTAAATGAATAAGTACAATATACTATGTATGTGCGTATTTCAAACAACTCTTTTATTTAAGTTGAGCCAATTCATGTAACATTTCCTGCAACTTGGAATTTCTAAGTTGTATTTACTTAAACAGCAATCTGATTTACTTGCTAAAAGCATGCAAACCGATTGCCTTAAAAAAACCAAGTAAGCGTTACTCCACTAACTTAAGTGCTTCAAATATCCATTACAAATGACTGACAACAATGTTCCATTCATCACACACGCATACAATTACACATACATTTAAGGTAGTTGAAAGTTAAAGGTAATGTTTTTAGGTTTTTTTCTCAGTGCAGTTTTAACTTGTATTACAAACATTTTGAAACAAAGCAAAAACAATCTGATTTAGGGTATGCTTCTTGTAAACAGTGGAGGTAGCAGTACAATGAATAAGTATGGCACTGGGTTGGCTGCACGTTTCCAATGTTTTTTTTTCCCCCTGTCCCAAGTCAAGCATCTAACTGTAAGTGTTTTTCACAGTATTAGGGTAATCCAAATGTACTGTACCAGTGATCCAAACATAGCACATGGCAGTCCGGAAGCAAATGGCTGAGGTAGATTCTGGAGACTGTTCTTTGCAGTACTACCCTGAACAATGATGGCAAAAGACACAGGGTCAAGGCAGAGAAGATTTGGAGAAGTACTTCATCTTCAGTGATAGTCAGCAACCCAACAGATACTATTGCCCAGACTGCATCAACATCAGACACCTGTATAAAACCAAATAAAAACAATGTTAGTAGGGAACTATGGATGATAAGTTGTCAGTGTTATCTGTCCTGCCTACACTACCATGCCATTGGGTTAGTTCACCCAAACTTGAAAGTTATGTGATAATTTCCTCAAACATGACTTTTATTTTTGGAACACAAATAAAGAAATTTTCAGTGAAATCCGATAGAAATTTCTGTATATTTACCCAAAACATTAGACAGCTGATCATATAGCAATCATGTCTCTTCCAAATATTTGAGCCGCTTTTCCACCGTCAGGCCAAACCATTCCATTTTGTGCTGATCCGGCCCAAGCCGATACGGATATGGTTTAATTTTTCACTGTTGGGCTGTTAACAGAGCTCTTTGGAATGATGATAAGTTGTCAGTGTTATCTGTCCTGCCTACACTACCATGCCATTGGGTTAGTTCACCCAAACTTGAAATTTATGTGATAATTTCCTCAAACATGACTTTTATTTTTGGAACACAAATAAAGAAATTTTCAGTGAAATCCGATAGAAATTTCTGTATATTTACCCAAAACATTAGACAGCTGATCATATAGCAATCATGTCTCTTCCAAATATTTGAGCCGCTTTTCCACCGTCAGGCCAAACCATTCCATTTTGTGCTGATCCGGCCCAAGCCAATACGGATATGGTTTAATTTTTCACTGTTGGGCTGTTAACAGAGCTCTTTGGAATGCAACATAAATGTGTCCGTCATTACCTTAGTAATGCAAGAGTTAGAATACGGTCCTAGGTGTAAATAGCACACTATTATTATTAAATATAATAAAAAATATTGAAAACATTTAAGGTAGCAACATACATTTTTAGGGGTTGTAGGGTGTGAAGTGTTTTCTTAGATCTGTGAAAAAAATAAAAGAAATACAGTGGTTACATGTATACTTCATCAGCAAGAAATTATTTGAAATATTATTTAATATTGTAAATAAAGTGTAGCACATGATTGAGTCAAAAACTGCTCTACTGCTGTATAAGAGATTAAAAATGAAATACCTTACCTTCAGTGTACTGAGGCCGAAACAGTACGGTGTTCACCAGACTGCTGTTCAGAGAAGACCGCTGCCACAAGCACTTGTCCTAAATATGACAAATAATTATTCAGTTAAAGGCAAGTTCCACTATTGTTGTGAATTGTAGATTACAGACACATTCATTCCTTGATATTTGCATACTTTACAAGAAAGAAAGAAAACTTCTATACATATCTACTTGAGGCCTCAGTCATAAAACCAATTGAAAAGCAGCATTTCCTCTGTATTACAGTAGTAAGTGTTACTACAGCAAAGCAATAATTACTGCAAGACAAAGAGCTCATTCAGTTTAAACCTTAAATGTGTGATCACGTGATGACTATGATTGTGATGTATTACAGATATTGATTAAATAACTTAAGTGACCAAAGCCTCAGTGTTATAAAATGATAGCGTTAACACTGCAAAAGATTACAGTAAACAATTAACTATCAGTGGCACATAAAGAATTTCCATAAGTACATTAATACCACATGACCAAATGTTCTCATTGGACATTTGAGTAGCCCTCACTGGTTTGATCCTGAGATCACTGTCATTAAGGCAGCATTCCTTTCATTCAGACTACAGCAGATGTGTAGATGGCAAATAGCAGCTTACAAACAGAGGTGGACATAGTTCATAGAGTCTAACATTATAGAAAGATGCCAGTGTTTCCACCACAGCCCCCTATTCAACTTCTCTTCTTTCACTGAAACTTCTTATATTGAAAGTTCACAATACCATGACAAACCAGCGGACTGATGTGTTTTAATGGGGGGTTTTTTTCCGTGGCAACAGTGCACTGTTTGTAAGCATGCGGTTCATGTTGCGCTTTCTTCAGTATTTATCCCATGACCCATATATTTATAATAAATATGCTGCACTATATTACACAGCTAAAAGTACATATTAACAGATGCATTGGCACTCAGAAAATGAAAGGAAACACTAAGTACAGAATTGTTTCATTAAAAATCAGCCCTTTCTGCTGGTTGGAATTGATGAATATGATAACATAGGGATATTAGCTACTTTTACTAACTTTATTAGATCATTTTCATTCTTAAAAAGGTATAAATGGGTAATGTCCTTTGCTTTTTCAGTGTGTCCAGCCACCAAAAGCTGCTTTTACCTGACCACTATGGTACAGTAGAATCAACATGGGGAAATTGTTTCACTGTTTGGCTTAAACCATCAGTGTGGGTCAGTGATGGAGGGCATGTTTGAGAACAATTCAGGCACTTGCTTTCAAAGGACAAAAAAAACAAACAGGGGGCACAGAGACAGTAAGATTAGAAAAGACATTTTAGGGAGGAACACTGTGAGAAGATGTAGGTATGTTACTGTACTGTTGATGTAAAACAAGTCTTGACAACAGAAGAGGAATATTAGAAGGAGAAAACAGCCTTTGGCAATCATAAGGGAAATAAATAATGTTTTACTTATAAACCACAGTGTAAAATAAAGACTGAAGGCTTGCGGCTAGTTTCTTTCTTTCTTTCATTTTTTTTTTTACAGAAAAATTGGCCGTTGGTTCATTAAATAATGTCACAACTCTCAACAAAAACAGTACAAGTACAGCTCAGTCATCAAATGCGCATTTTCACCACACTGCGTCAGGCGAATTGCACTATAATTGTGGAAAAAGTTTTTATTCCGCCCTTCATTACACTTTAATTAGTTGTCCAACCTGAACTCCAACAATGGCACTGCTAAGCAACCTCGTTTTCTAAATCATGTGAAAAAAGCAGTGCTCTCTACAGTGTCATGGCTTATTTAAGCATCCGATAAAGACAAAATCCAAAAAGGTTGGCCATGGTAAGTCATCAAAAAAGGACTGTTCACTCTCAAATGTATTTTAGCATTTAAAATGTTTAAAAATATTTAAGAGAAAATATACAGCATCTCTGTTTTTTGGTCTGTGCACTGACATATGACAACGCGCAGTGTAATGTCTTTCTCTGTTCTGTTTCTCAGGCTCGTCTCCAAAGCCATCTTTACACAACAGCTGATTCTGTCTCTTTTGAGCGCAGTAACTGTGAATGCTCTGAGTAACAGTGGCACAGTATGAATATGTGAAGCACGCCACAGTGATTCACCTTTCAAGGCTCTCTCTCTTTGGATATGGGCCATTCAGACTACAGCAGATGTGTAGATGGCAAATAGCAGCTTACAAACAGAGGTGGACATAGTTCATAGAGTCTAACATTATAGAAAGATGCCAGTGTTTCCACCACAGCCCCCTATTCAACTTCTCTTCTTTCACTGAAACTTCTTATATTGAAAGTTCACAATACCATGACAAACCAGCGGACTGATGTGTTTTAATGGGGGGTTTTTTTCCGTGGCAACAGTGCACTGTTTGTAAGCATGCGGTTCATGTTGCGCTTTCTTCAGTATTTATCCCATGACCCATATATTTATAATAAATATGCTGCACTATATTACACAGCTAAAAGTACATATTAACAGATGCATTGGCACTCAGAAAATGAAAGGAAACACTAAGTACAGAATTGTTTCATTAAAAATCAGCCCTTTCTGCTGGTTGGAATTGATGAATATGATAACATAGGGATATTAGCTACTTTTACTAACTTTATTAGATCATTTTCATTCTTAAAAAGGTATAAATGGGTAATGTCCTTTGCTTTTTCAGTGTGTCCAGCCACCAAAAGCTGCTTTTACCTGACCACTATGGTACAGTAGAATCAACATGGGGAAATTGTTTCACTGTTTGGCTTAAACCATCAGTGTGGGTCAGTGATGGAGGGCATGTTTGAGAACAATTCAGGCACTTGCTTTCAAAGGACAAAAAAAAAACAGGGAGCACAGAGACAGTAAGATTAGAAAAGACATTTTAGGGAGGAACACTGTGAGAAGATGTAGGTATGTTACTGTACTGTTGATGTAAAACAAGTCTTGACAACAGAAGAGGAATATTAGAAGGAGAAAACAGCCTTTGGCAATCATAAGGGAAATAAATAATGTTTTACTTATAAACCACAGTGTAAAATAAAGACTGAAGGCTTGCGGCTAGTTTCTTTCTTTCTTTCATTTTTTTTTTTACAGAAAAATTGGCCGTTGGTTCATTAAATAATGTCACAACTCTCAACAAAAACAGTACAAGTACAGCTCAGTCATCAAATGCGCATTTTCACCACACTGCGTCAGGCGAATTGCACTATAATTGTGGAAAAAGTTTTTATTCCGCCCTTCATTACACTTTAATTAGTTGTCCAACCTGAACTCCAACAATGGCACTGCTAAGCAACCTCGTTTTCTAAATCATGTGAAAAAAGCAGTGCTCTCTACAGTGTCATGGCTTATTTAAGCATCCGATAAAGACAAAATCCAAAAAGGTTGGCCATGGTAAGTCATCAAAAAAGGACTGTTCACTCTCAAATGTATTTTAGCATTTAAAATGTTTAAAAATATTTAAGAGAAAATATACAGCATCTCTGTTTTTTGGTCTGTGCACTGACATATGACAACGCGCAGTGTAATGTCTTTCTCTGTTCTGTTTCTCAGGCTCGTCTCCAAAGCCATCTTTACACAACAGCTGATTCTGTCTCTTTTGAGCGCAGTAACTGTGAATGCTCTGAGTAACAGTGGCACAGTATGAATATGTGAAGCACGCCACAGTGATTCACCTTTCAAGGCTCTCTCTCTTTGGATATGGGCGCATTAGAGAATGCAAAAGCTCTTCATATGCTTCTCACATAACTCTGTCATTTTTATTAGGAGCACATGGCCCTCACAGACTCCAAGAATCAACCCGCTGAATTTATGCGAACATTTCAATTGTTATTGCACCTCGTGGCACAAGCCAGCTGTGATGATCAAATGAATTCTTCACACAAAGTGCTTGTCTTCCTCTCTGAAAAACTATTTACATAACGTAATACCAGCCCTTCCCCAGAGAGCGACCTAAACTGGCAGCCTTAAGTGGCGGTGCAGTCTGAGGGCAAAGTGAGCCGAACTGCCCCTCCACCCCCTGTAGAAGCAGAAAAGGCTGCTGAGTTGGGTCCATTGGCCTCCATAGTGAAGAGCTTGCAGGCTCGGGGAGGGACATATTCTGGGGCTGGAACGGTGGCATTGGCAGCAGTGGCAGGAGCCTCTCTTTCGGGGATGGAGGCTTGAGAGGAGCAGGGTGAGTTGGTGGGGCTAAGCTGCACGGCTGTGGTGTCCTGCATTGTGTGCTCACTGGTCTCAATTTCAAACGCCGCCCCTCCACCCAACCCCCCTCCACCCCGACCCATGAATCCCAAACCGCCACCTCCTTTGGACCGACGAGAGCTCTGAGGCGGAGGCAAGCGACTGCAGATGCAACAAGCCCCGAAGAAGGAGAATGCCACCAGCAGGAGTATAGGCCCGATGATGATTGGGGGATTGCTAGAGGGCACAAGTGTGCTGAAGGCGAAGGCACCCACTAAGGTGATGTTGATGCCTGCCAACATAATGCACAATCCACACGCGCAGCAGAGGGCTGGAGAAGGCAGACCCTGAGGACGGGAATTCCGCTTCTTGCGGGTCTGCATTTCCTTTTTGGGCACTGATGTGCCAGAACTCTGTTCGCTACAAACCATATTGGCAAGGTTCACAGATACAGCGTTGCTGCCACAACCCCACTCACACCTGCCGTGTCCTTATCAGCAAATTGTTGGAAAAACACATTTCTTCTTCATGAGTGCTTGCTTCACACACACTATGAATGCAACCTGTAGTGCAGAAACAAAGAGTGAGTGTCATACTTTATAGTAAACTGCAGGTATTATCAGAAATTTACCATAACAAGCATTACAAGATGCCATTACTGAGTTGTTATTAAAGTTGGCCCTTTCAGCAACTGGGGTCAATAATAACTGAGCACATAAAGTCAAAACACCATCAGGGTAACACACTTAACAATCAAATATTTTAATGAACATTAACCAAATAACATAAAGTGCAACATAAATACTCCACTGATAACAGGATAAGAAGAAACAAATGTATTAATTAAAATCTAAACAAATGTGATTGCTTCTACAGGGAATTCTGGGAATGCCCCATACTTTTGTTTTTACTTATAAAAAAATTTATATACTAATATTGTGTGTGTGTGTGTGTGTGTGTGTGTGTACATGTTTATCTATCCCGGTGGGGACTTAAACCTGAATACACACTGACTCATGGGGACTCGTGTCACCATGGGGACCTAAATTGAGGTCATACAGACCTCAGCTTATAGATCATACAGAATGAGTTTTTGAGAATGTAAAAATGCAGAAAGTTTTCTTTGAGGGGTAGGTTTAGGTGTAGGGTTGGTGTAGGGCGTCAGAATATTCGGATTGTACAGTATAACAATTATATGACAGACAGACAGACAGACAGATAGATAGATAGATAGATAGATAGATAGATAGATAGATAGATAGATAGATGCTGTTATTTTGAACTTTCTTTTCATCAAAAAATCCTAACAATATGAATCAGCAATGGCTGCTGTTAATTCAGCTTTGCCATACTGGCAAGAAATTACATTTTAAAATATATTCAAATAGAAAACAGTTATTTTTAACTATAAAAATATTTCACAATATAACTGTTTTTATTTTATTTTTTTACACCAACGGTAATGTATATATATATATATATTCTATGATAAATTATAAAGTAATTTATTTCCCCATAATTTATTTTTAAATTTATTAGTGTCTTGTAACAAAATAACTTAGTCAGGTAACTGTCAGGTAACAGTCAATTAACTGGTTTTACTGTAGCATTTATACCAGTACATGGTACCATTAAAAAAAATGGCATTGAATAGCTCATTACTCAACAGTCATGACACTCAAAAAAAAGGATGTTTTCACACCATTTGCTCTTATATGCAACTGTAGCCTGCTTCACAACACCAATGTCACATTTTAGCCTTTACACCAACGGTAATGTATATATATATATTCTATGATAAATTATAAAGTAATTTATTTCCCCATAATTTATTTTTAAATTTATTACAGTGTCTTGTAACAAAATAACTTAGTCAGGTAACTGTCAGGTAACAGTCAATTAACTGGTTTTACTGTAGCATTTATACCAGTACATGGTACCATTAAAAAAATGGCATTGAATAGCTCATTACTCAACAGTCATGACACTCAAAAAAAAGGATGTTTTCACACCATTTGCTCTTATATGCAACTGTAGCCTGCTTCACAACACCAATGTCACATTTTAGCCTACTTTCTGAAGCAAACTTAGAAAGCTAATAATTTCAGACAATAACCGTTTAAATATTGTGTTATTAGCTGTGGTACTAACAGGAGCAATGAGCATCAATGCTGGTTTCACCCCCACCGGATGTGACAGCCCACGAGACGCTTAAATGTGGTTAAAGACGACCGTTAAAAAAAAGATATGGTGCTGAGCTATATAAACACATGCAGTGGTTTAGAAACATTATCAGCGTCTCCTCATGAACAAGAAAAGGTCTTACCGCTTAGTCGAAGTCCAGAGAAATGATTACACAGGCTTGATGAAGGAGGTCTCCGGGTACGCATATTGTGTTATTAGCTGTGGTACTAACAGGAGCAATGAGCATCAATGCTGGTTTCACCCCCACCGGATGTGACAGCCCACGAGACGCTTAAATGTGGTTAAAGACGACCGTTAAAAAAAAAGATATGGTGCTGAGCTATATAAACACATGCAGTGGTTTAGAAACATTATCAGCGTCTCCTCATGAACAAGAAAAGGTCTTACCGCTTAGTCGAAGTCCAGAGAAATGATTACACAGGCTTGATGAAGGAGGTCTCCGGGTACGTGCGAAATCTGTCGTTTCCTTTAAGTCGAAAGCGCCGTCCTAAAAAGCATATGATGTCTTTGAAGGGGTTCGCCTGTCACCGCTGCCCGACTCATATAAAGATCAATAGGCTACTGCTGACACTCAATACACGCCCGTCGCGCTCCACGCGTTAATGGGTTCGGCTCTCAGATTCTGAGTGACAGTAGTTCTCTCATTTAACGACTATATTTCTTTTACAAAACCAAATGATACTAAGCATTAAGTGTTATACTATTTTCCTTTCGTGTTGGCAGTAACAGGTTGCACAGAAGCCCGTGTGTTGATCAGTGGTGGTGTGAATGAGCGGGTGGGCATGTGTGCATGTGTTCATTGAGTGTGTAGGGAGGAGGGACCCTTTCTCTCATCATCAGCTATGTCCACAGCTCATAGTGCTCAACATCTCTTTATGATAGCAGGCCAAACTACCACACCAAAAAGTGTTACAAAACCATTACAAATATCACTGACAAAATACCATAATTATAAGAACTGCAATAAAATTGTTATAACATACCATTAGTTACCAAAAATTTAAACATTTTACAAACTTAAAACAAAAAATCTAAATTTAAAAGAAAATGTAATATATATATATATATATACAGTGTTGGGGGTAACGCATTACAAGTAACGCGAGTTACGTAATCAGATTACTTTTTTCAAGTAGGTAACGCATTACTTTTTAATTTACAAGAGAATATCTGAGCAAACCTTCTGACCTTCGATGATCCAGTTCAATCATACTAATAAGCAAAAATTACTCTAGACAAACATTTGTGTGTCTTTGTTTATTGCTGAAGTGTTGAAATTTCTTCTTCTGCATTCTACTGTACGGACGTACATTTATATTTCCTTCAGCCTGAGGCTTATTCAGTTCACGTTTGGTGTGAAAAGGCTTTTATATTTGCCAAAAATATTACTTTTTTATTTTAAAAACAAATAAGCAAGCCCTGTCCAGATTTAAAAAGTAACGCAAAAGTAACGAAACGCATTACTTTTCATAAAAAGTAACTAAATAACGTAATTAGTTACTTTTTTTATGGAGTAACGCAATATTGTAATGCATTACTTTTAAAAGTAACTTTCCCCATCACTGTATATATATATATATATATTTTTTTTTTTTCAGTGTTTGAAGGAGATGTGCATTTATTATTATTTTACAATAGTAATAATAAATGTATTAGGCCTAACTATTGTATTTTGCCAGAAATTATTTTACTATAAACTGTGTAAATTGTTATACAGTACTGTAAATTATACTGTAAATATGTTGTAATTATTATATTTAAATGTTTGCAAAGGAACATTTAAACATATGTCTCTATAATCTCCCCTTACAAAATGTACTATAATAACCATAATTTCTGTTAAAATATATTTGTTTGTTATTTTATTTAGTTGATTAGTGGTCACTTGTAATATGTTACCACGGTTTTATTTAAGAAACAAACAGTATATACGTACATATGTTTATGTATTCATAAGATGTTATATTTCTTGTTGTTTTCTATCATATATTCACTGTTAGTGTAATGCTCATTTCATAGTACGGGTGGTGTGGTAAACCTTGTAATTCCTGTGTTTAATGTTTCAGCACTTCTCCATGACATAATAACTAAAGAGATTCTTATGGAGCAGCAGAGGAACATTATAAGGATGGTGCAAGATCTCAAAGCAAACAATGTTCCTGAGATCACAGAGGCTAACCGTTTAAGTCCAAAACGGTTTCCAATTGAAGATTTAAGGTCATTAACTTCCCTGGAAAGTGATCTTCGATCCAGCATGCATTAAAAAAATGTATGCACTTGAACTTGGGTTGCTGGGTGGAGTGGATGTGAAGGACATGGTCTGGCGAACTATGAGGCAGGCAATCAGAAATGACTTGGCCAAAGTGGTGAACTGGAGAGGTGTAAATGGGAAAACACCTTTCCAAAGTTTGGAGCTTAAAAACATTGTGACTGGTAAGTGGATTTGTTTTTTTCATGACTTTTTTCCCCACGTCATGAATGAATGTTGAAAGTCATAGTTCTTAGACTGGTGGTGTCTTAAATGTATTTTTTTTAATCTCTGTATTTAGATGCTGTAAGAAGAAATCCTGTATGTGCACACACAGCTGAGCTGGAGGTCGAAAGTTATTAAACTGTGGATTAATCTAGCTGGTGACTGTGAGGGTGGCAAAAAATGAAGAACACCTTAATTTTAAGTTATTGTTAAGAAAGTGAATCTTTTGCATTGTTATAGTTTTTTTTTTTTTTTTTTGCAACTTACATTTTTACCTTTTTTGGACATCTATAAATATAAGTTGTATTTCATTTGTCTTTTGTTTGTTGGTTTCTGTATTTCCACACGTATCCACACATTTCCATCTTTTAAATTACATTATTGCTTTATTGTTTGCAACAGTTTAATTTGGTTTCTCTCGTCTTTTTGACATCTGGACACCTGTTGTGGGCAAGATATGGATGATTTCTGGGGATACTGCGAAGTTGTGGGTGTGTTTTGGTCTGATTCGAGCATTGCTCTGGGTGACTTTCGGCTAACAGCATTTGGACCAACCTTGGGCCGTAATTCCATGTTGTATGTGCGCCAAACTGAAAGTCGGCCCAATTTGCTATCTGGGGCATGCCACATTTGACTACTCCAGAAACGTCAACTCTTCCGCCATCTTGGAACAGGCAACAAGTCGTCACTCACAGTAAACATCAATGACTTTTCTGAGATGAGAAATAGGATAAACTTTTACAGGATATAATGTGTTTGGTTTGTGATTTTAGATGTCATAATTCAATATGACGGGTTTTTAAACTGGTAACTTTTTGAGGTAGTCACTTTCAGCTTGTATTTTTAGCAAAATTATCTGCTGACGTCTGTTGCGGATATAGATATTCAGACATAGCAATAACTATGGATGCAAATGCAGTCATCTTGCTCTTGAGTGTTCACGGACCAGCTTTTTTCCAATATGGCGGATGAGTTACCTTGCGGATGACTTAGCTGCCTATAGAATCAGCCACTAATGATGCATCTATGTATAGATAGTGTTGTTGTGCGAGACACCCAGTACAATGGTGTATAATTCAGTCATTAGTGTACGTCAGAGCTCTTGGCAACAGCAGGCAGTGTCTCTCTTCGTTGTCGCCATGCAAGGACAGATACTGCATATCCAGCCTTAGTGTGTCAATGATGGTCTGCGTGGGATGCACAATGATTCTGTGCTGTGCACGTTACATGTTCATACAGTACGTGAGCATCTGAGTCATTACTAATGCTGCAAAAGGGCTACGGAAAAGCTATACTGAGCATGTCAGAGAACTGGGTAATCAGGAAAACAAGTGTTTATTTATGTGTAATGACATGACAGCAAAACTGTTGGAAATAAGACTAAGATGTAATAATTACAGTTTCAACAGTTACAACTACATTTTATAAAAGCATCTGCTAAATGAATCTTAAGTTTTACATGCATTCTAAATGATTAACATATTATAGACTAAGACTAAAGTTTTCTAAATGTCTAAAGTTTCTAAAGTGTTCTACTTAACATGTGACAGGAAACCTTTTAGAGACATATGGCAGATGAGCAAATGCTTAAAAGAAAATTTGCGGATAAAAAAAAAAAAAGTGTGCTATCATGAATTCAGAAATCAATTCAAAACTAACAGATAACCACAAATGCAAACCATCACGAGCACATGGTGTGAAAAATCTTAAAGCAATAGTTCATCCAAAAATGTAAATTCTGTCATGTTGCTCCAAACCTGTATGATATAGTCTTTCCTCTGTAGAACACAAAAGGAGATATTTTGAGAAATATTTTTGAGAAATACTCATACTCAGTGTTCTTGTTCCATACAATACAATCTTAAAAATAAAGGGTCTTTATTGCAATGTATGTTTCCACGAAGAACATTTAACATTTATGGAACCTTTCCAGTTCACAAAAAGTGTCTATTGTCAACAAAATTTATACTTATAAATTTACTTGAAGCCTTTATATATATCATTCATTATAAAATATTTTAATGCATTAATTATGCATGGGAATGCACCTTATAATGCATTATATGAACAAGTTATAATACATTATAATACTTACATAATCATTGTTACACATTGTTAATCATTGTATTAAAACACATGACAAACGACCAATTTCAGAATTGGAGATTAACAAGGAATCTTTTTACCTTGGGTTACAATTATTTATGAAAAGATATAATGCATTACAACATACAGTACATTATGAATACCTTTATAATCCATTATTATTATGCATTATACATAAAAGCTTCAAGTAAAGTGTTACCTTAAAATGTTCTTCAATCTCACAAAAAAAAGGCTTCACTGAAAAGTTTTTTAAGGAGCCCAGTGGCATCCCAGAAAAAAACACTATTTGAGAACCTTTATTTTTTTAAAGTGTGAAGTCAATAGGCTCCAGTCTTGTTTGATTTCCAACTTTCTTCAGATTATTTGTGTTCCACAGAAGAAAGAAATTCAGGAGCGACATGAGGGCAAATTATAGTAGATTATGTTCTGAAAAAAAAACATTTGTGAAAAAAAACGTCCAGTATTGTTTTGGAAATCATTGACTTTCATGGTTTGGACAGAAACAGCTCAAACATTCTTTCCATTATCTTCTTTTATTTTCCACAGAAGAAAGAAAGCCATACAGGTTTGGAATGACATGAGAGTGAGCACATGATGACACAATTTTCATTTCTTGGGTGAACATTCCTTTTAAGCACATTGGCCACCGCTCACTCAAGCCCGCCCGCTGCCACTCACTGAAAGCGAAACTACTTTGTTTGGCCTTCCAAAAGAGGACACAACTAGAAATCAGTGGTTAAGTTGTATTTACAACACGATGCAACAAAAGCCTCGTTTATAATGGGTTTTATTGGTTTTGTCTCATCGCTCCGGCCTGACAGGGCATCATAATATGGTAAGGGGCATAACATTTCTGTCACACACTTGAGGTATTCGGCCAATCACAACGCACTGGATAGCTGGCCAATCAGAGCAGACCTCGCTTTTCAGACCGATGAGCTTTGTAAAAATCGACGAGTTTCAGAAACGTGGGGCATAGAGGAGAAACAATAATGTACAGTATGTGGAAAATAATGTGCTGTTTTAACCTTAAACCGCATAAATACATTTCATTACACCAAATACACAAAATAATGTTATTTTTAGCAACATCATATGACCCCTTTAAATATAAATTAGTCATTGCTAAAGCTACAAAATTACTCACCACAACGGGTATTTGGACATACTTTGGTATGTCTTTGTCTGTTCAAGTGCAAGAAGGTGGGGAAATAAACTGAATTTGTGATTCACGCGTTGTCAGAGACGGGCATCTCCATGTGTGCGCTGTGTTCTGTGAGAGAGTACTGAATTGAGTTGTCTTGCATCTTGCTTGAATTCTTTAAAATCGCTTGAATTTTAAAATTAGCAAGCCGTAAAAACATGTGCAGATGATAAACGTTTGTGACAACACAGTGGCCCGATCGGGTGAGCATGATTTCACCAAGTACAGCATCCTTGTTGATCCTGGAACATCATTCCAATCAATCAATCAGAATTGAGAGATAACTTTTCAGGAAATGTCAGTTTTAGGCTTACAATCAGGGTTAGGTGCTTCTACACCCTTGTTAATCAGCTATCATTTCCCTCTGATTTTAGGAATACATTATGGGTAAGGTTAGGTTTAGGGGTAGGGATTGAGTTAAGTCTCCAGGATCATGTCTTACTTGGCAAAATCACGGCGACCGGCCCGATCTGCCCAGTGACAAATTCGTCATCTGTCTCGAGCGTCTTTCACACAGGTCCCGGTCCATCAGGCAGTCCTTATTGGCGAGCCCTGCTCTGACACCAAATCATGCAGTTGAAAGATGGCAGAAAATGGACCAATCTCGCTACTCTGTACTGTACTGTAGTGGTTCTTATATGAGCGTAAAATATCACAGAGAGGGTCAATCAAAATAATGTCCTGGAAGTGATTGGCTCCTGACATAGAATGTAATGTGAGCCCAATAGGGGAGCAAAAAGCCTCTATCAAAGCAAGTGGAAATCCCAATCACTCCGTTCCTCTAGTGAGCCACAAAGACGTGGGCTGTTTGGCACCACTGCCTGCTAGAAGAATCAAATTACTCTCGGGCCCTAGAGAGACTGCCATATTGAGAGAGGGAATTCATTGTGTCGCAAATATAATGAGGGGAGTATGTATGCGTGTATGTGTTTGAGTTTAATTTGTGTCTGGTATACCTCACTGTTAATTTAAAGTTATAAATATGTGAATAACAAAATTATTTACGCAGGTCAAAAGCTGTATAGATGAATTCGTTTCCTTAACATTTTGCTTTTTCAAGCTCTTGTGCTGCTGTTAAACATCAGCGTTGCTTTGTAATATAATTAGACTGTAAACACATGTCTCACCCATCATCCTGTGAGCCCTCAGCTGCTGTAGGAGCTGCTGTCTCCACAAATGTCCCCATCCGGCTCTTCGAACGCTCTATGTTAAGCTGGCTTTGAGTCCCTAAGAATGAGACAGAGAAAGCAGGAATGCCATTTTTCGGTATTTATACAGATTTCAGTATTTTCCAACCTGAAGTATAATCAATGTGAATTGTGTAAAACCATTCAAGTAGTCTTCTGAAATTTGTAATGAGAGACATATAAAGTGTTGGCAACAAAATAGAAGCTTTAAAGTCTCCCAGCATTTTTCCGTCAAAATAAATGTTTAGTTTAATACAAGCATTTATTGGTTTAAGGGATTAACCAGTAAAATGTATATTCATTATAAAATAAAATAAAATATGAAAAAATATATTTTATTCATATTTTATTCTATGTCCTTTGTAGAGGACGTGTTATTCAAAAAATAAATAAACATGAAAAGGCTTGTATAGGCAAAATATCTCGGTTACGTATGTAACCCTCGTTCCCTGATGGAGGGAACGGAGACACTATATCGTGACGACATTAGGGATCTAACTTGGGAGCCTGAGATCTCTGAGTTTAAGAGAAAACACCAATGAAAATTGGCCTCTCCCCATGCATGCGGGTATACACACATGGTCAGAATTGTTGGTACCCTTGGTAAATACGATCAAAGAAGGCTGCGAAAATAAATCTGCATTGTTAATGCTTTTGATCTTTTTTTTTTTTTTTTTTTTAAATCACAAAAATCTAAGCTTTCATTGGAGAATAAGAATTTAAAATGGGGGGAGATATCATTATTAAATAAATGTTTTTCCCCCCCTCAAATACACAATGGACACAATTACTGGTACCCCTAGAAATTCTTATGAGTAAAATATGTCTGAAATATATTCCCATTCATATTCACAATTTTGAGCAAACCAAGGTGATTATGAACATGAAATTATCCAGCCATGGCTTCCTGTTTCACATAAATACCTATAAATAGGAGAGAACACAAAGGCCAAATTCCAAATCAATCACCCATCACGATGAGAAAAACCAAAGAATATATTTCTGATGTGCAGCAAAAGATAATTGAGCTTCACACATTAGAAAGTGGCTTTAAGAAAAGAGCTAGAGCAGTGAAAATTCCCATTTCCACCATCAGGGCAATAATTAAGAAGTTAATTATCAGTCAACCGAACATGTTATGAATCTGCCTGGAAGAGGACGTGTCAATATCGTCCTAATCAGAGGTCATGCCCATTCAAAGATTTTTGAGCCAAGTGGATTTTGAATGCAGCTTCCAAAAGACAAAAAATAGCCAATTAATATTTTCTATATTTGATACAATCATACCGGTGTAATAAGAACGTTCAGCACGTCATATCATCAGCTGGCTGGCGCTGAGCCAGATACAGACGCGTTTTTACAGCCCTGCGCATTAACCAATCACACACGATGCTGTTGAGCTTATGAGTGCAATGGCCAATCAGAGGCGTTCAGGTGAGTCATCGCTATAATGCCGGTGTTTTCTTCACTCGCTCGCTGACTGAATAGTGAATACCTTTTTCTGGCGAATTCTGTCGTCAGAAACTACAAAGTGCAAATGTGTGTATGAATCTGTAAGATATTAATTTCATAGTGTAAACAGCTTCAGTGATTTTAATGGGAGTTTTTGAGAGTGCTCGAACTAGACTGTCAGTGAAAATGTTCTTTGCTAATGTAAATGTTCTTGCTCTCTTTCTGTACAATGAAAGTGTTATGATTAGTAGCCTAACTTGCAATGTTTTTATTCACATTAACTTTCCATGTTAAAGTCACATTAAATTGTATAAACTCGTATTTAATTAAATATAAATTCGTATTACAAAATATGTTATGGCATGACACCCACATCTGTTAATTAAGCAAACAGACAGGTTTTTTTATGCATGGTTAATAGATTACATTAATTGGTTACTTTGACAATCGCCCACTATAGATCAACATAATCTATAAAGGTGAGAATCAAGATATTTAATGATAATTCAGTTAATGCGTTTGGGAATGTTTCGAATAAAAAAAATAAAAAATAAACAAGCGCTGTTGTGGCTGCTGTGTGTCACATGACGAAAAAGTATCAAACAGAACCTACATCACCACATGTTGTTTGGGAGGGCTTCAAGAAAAAAATAATAATAATTTCACCAAAAAACAATATAAAATCATATTCAGTTGTCTGAATGGAACTTCAAACGGGACTGGCTTCTATG
>NW_015505646.1:144151-154729 GCF_001515645.1 Sinocyclocheilus grahami
CTTTCATTGGAGAATAAGAATTTAAAATGGGGGGAGATATCATTATTAAATAAATGTTTTTCCCCCCCTCAAATACACAATGGACACAATTACTGGTACCCCTAGAAATTCTTATGAGTAAAATATGTCTGAAATATATTCCCATTCATATTCACAATTTTGAGCAAACCAAGGTGATTATGAACATGAAATTATCCAGCCATGGCTTCCTGTTTCACATAAATACCTATAAATAGGAGAGAACACAAAGGCCAAATTCCAAATCAATCACCCATCACGATGAGAAAAACCAAAGAATATATTTCTGATGTGCAGCAAAAGATAATTGAGCTTCACACATTAGAAAGTGGCTTTAAGAAAAGAGCTAGAGCAGTGAAAATTCCCATTTCCACCATCAGGGCAATAATTAAGAAGTTAATTATCAGTCAACCGAACATGTTATGAATCTGCCTGGAAGAGGACGTGTCAATATCGTCCTAATCAGAGGTCATGCCCATTCAAAGATTTTTGAGCCAAGTGGATTTTGAATGCAGCTTCCAAAAGACAAAAAATAGCCAATTAATATTTTCTATATTTGATACAATCATACCGGTGTAATAAGAACGTTCAGCACGTCATATCATCAGCTGGCTGGCGCTGAGCCAGATACAGACGCGTTTTTACAGCCCTGCGCATTAACCAATCACACACGATGCTGTTGAGCTTATGAGTGCAATGGCCAATCAGAGGCGTTCAGGTGAGTCATCGCTATAATGCCGGTGTTTTCTTCACTCGCTCGCTGACTGAATAGTGAATACCTTTTTCTGGCGAATTCTGTCGTCAGAAACTACAAAGTGCAAATGTGTGTATGAATCTGTAAGATATTAATTTCATAGTGTAAACAGCTTCAGTGATTTTAATGGGAGTTTTTGAGAGTGCTCGAACTAGACTGTCAGTGAAAATGTTCTTTGCTAATGTAAATGTTCTTGCTCTCTTTCTGTACAATGAAAGTGTTATGATTAGTAGCCTAACTTGCAATGTTTTTATTCACATTAACTTTCCATGTTAAAGTCACATTAAATTGTATAAACTCGTATTTAATTAAATATAAATTCGTATTACAAAATATGTTATGGCATGACACCCACATCTGTTAATTAAGCAAACAGACAGGTTTTTTTATGCATGGTTAATAGATTACATTAATTGGTTACTTTGACAATCGCCCACTATAGATCAACATAATCTATAAAGGTGAGAATCAAGATATTTAATGATAATTCAGTTAATGCGTTTGGGAATGTTTCGAATAAAAAAAATAAAAAATAAACAAGCGCTGTTGTGGCTGCTGTGTGTCACATGACGAAAAAGTATCAAACAGGACCTACATCACCACATGTTGTTTGGGAGGGCTTCAAGAAAAAAATAATAATAATTTCACCAAAAAACAATATAAAATCATATTCAGTTGTCTGAATGGAACTTCAAACGGGACTGGCTTCTATGTTCAGATGTAACTAAAGAAATTTGCTTTTTAGCAGCAAACGCTCAAGATGGGTTTGGTGAACACAGGGATAAAAAGTACCCCATGTGTACAATGAAATATACTGCTGTATTTTTAATGTTGTGGGCCTATATTTCTGCTGGAGGTCCTAGACATCTTGTTTAGACACATGGGATCATTGATTCTATCAAATACCAACAGATAGAAAATCAAAAAGTGACTGACTCTGTTAGAAGTCTTATAATGGGCCATGTTTGGATCATCTAACAGGACAATAATCTAAAAACAAACCTTAAAAACAACACATAAATGGGTCACTGGGCACAAAACCAAGCTTCTGCTATGGCCATTCCAGTTCCCTGACCTGCAATGATAATTCAGTTAATGCGTTTGGGAATGTTTCGAATAAAAAAAATAAAAAATAAACAAGCGCTGTTGTGGCTGCTGTGTGTCACATGACGAAAAAGTATCAAACAGAACCTACATCACCACATGTTGTTTGGGAGGGCTTCAAGAAAAAAATAATAATAATTTCACCAAAAAACAATATAAAATCATATTCAGTTGTCTGAATGGAACTTCAAACGGGACTGGCTTCTATGGTCAGATGTAACTAAAGAAATTGGCTTTTTAGCAGCAAACGCTCAAGATGGGTTTGGTGAACACAGGGATAAAAAGTATCCCATGTGTACAATGAAATATACTGCTGTATTTTTAATGTTGTGGGCCTATATTTCTGCTGGAGGTCCTAGACATCTTGTTTAGACGTTTAGACACATTGATTCTATCAAATACCAACAGATAGAAAATCAAAAAGTGACTGACTCTGTTAGAAGTCTTATAATGGTATAATGGGCGATCATCTAACAGGACAATAATCTAAAAACAAACCTTAAAAACAACACATAAATGGGTCACTGGGCACAAAACCAAGCTTCTGCTATGGCCATTCCAGTTCCCTGACCTGCACCTTATAGAAAATGAGAGCGGTGAACTGAAGAGGAGCTGGGAATCTGAAGGGTCTGGAGAGATTCTGGATGAAGGAATGGTCTCTGATCTCTTGTCAGGTGCTCTCTAACCTCATCAGGCATTATAGGAGAAAACTCCTATACTATTTTGGCAAATTAAGGTTTCAAAAAGTATTGAATAAAAGGGTACCGTTAATTGTGTCCAATGTGTATTAGAGAAAAACATTTCATAATGATATTTCCCCCCATTTAAAATTCTTACTCTCCAATGAAAGGTTAGATTTTTGTGATTTTTTTTTAAGTAAAGATCAAAAGGATTAACAGTGCAGATTTATTTTCATAGCCTTCTTTGATCATATTTACCAAGGGTACCAACAATTCTGACCACATGTTTATAAGGCAACAGCGTGCATTCAGGTTTTACGCTGAGGAGCCGAGAACCAGCATCAGTGAATGGTTCAAGGTTGTGGCATGGGGACATAACGTCTCCGTTCCCTCCATCAAGGAATGAGGGTTGCATACGTAACCGAGACGTTCCCTATCTGTCGGTCACTACGAGTTATGTCGTGACGACATTAGGGGTCTATGGAAAACACCACAACGTGAACACCGTCACAACCCTGTGGTGCTGCAGTGTTGACAAGCTGTGGTGTGTCAAGGCAAAGCTATGCCAAGGTCGTAACCTTCCCAAAGCCCCAGGGCAAAATTCACCGACCTTGATATCGAAGGGGACCAAAGGTGAGTGCATCGCTGCTGGAGAAGGCCATGCTGCTGTTCAGTCAACAACAAAAAACCCTATTTGTTCTTTCAGCCTGGTAGAACGATGGGAAAGCTAGCCTTCAGGAAAAGGTCGCTATGGAGACCACATCCTATCCATAGGGAGGTGACATGTGGAGATACTGATATGGACTGACCTAGGGGGCAGTACTACATATGGAATGGGTCTCTGAGGCAGGTCCTACCTTAGAGTAGGAATGGAGCAACTGCCAGAAGAGACTGACAGATCGGGTCGGTCAAGGGAAGACACGGGATTACCAAGAGGGAAACCTTACCGTGGAAGAATACACATATGGGATTACCCGCATGGAATCAAGCCATATGGACACCTAGCCCAGTACAGGGGCTGACCGGGACTCTGGGCATGCTAACACCAGTACGGGGCCTGGCGCTGTACTGGATTTCCATCAGACGTAACGTTTGGTGTTGAGGCCAAATCATTTCATTTTAGTCTCATCTGCCTCAGAATCTTCAAGGTGCGTTTTGGCAAAGCTCAGTCGTGACTGCATGTGGCCTTTCTTGAGGAGTAGCTTTTTTCTTGCACCCCTCTCATACAAGCCACATTTGTGGAGAATTTGTGATATTGTTGTCACATGCACACAATGACCACTCTTTGTCATAAATTCCTGTAGCTGCTTCAGAGTTGCAGTAGGCCTCTTGGTCGCCTCTCTGACCAGTTTCCTCCTGGTTCCTTCATTCAGTTTGGAGCAATGTCCTGATCCAGGGAGGGTCTGTGATGTACCAAATACCTTCCACTTCTCAATAATTGACGTCACTGTGCTTCTAGGCATTGATAAAGCCTTTGAAATTTTTTGTATCCATCTCCTGACTTGTGCCTGTCCACAACTTTATCCCAGATATCTTTTGACAGTGCCTTGCCACCCATAGTTGATTGTTTACTTCAGTTGCACTACCAAGGAAAGCTCTTTTCATGCTGAGCTAATCAAAATGACCACAACTAAAAAATGAGCTTTTTAGCAGCAAACGCTCAAGATGGGTTTGGTGAACACAGGGATAAAAAGTACCCCATGTGTACAATGAAATATACTGCTGTATTTTTAATGTTGTGGGCCTATATTTCTGCTGGAGGTCCTAGACATCTTGTTTAGACACATGGGATCATTGATTCTATCAAATACCAACAGATAGAAAATCAAAAAGTGACTGACTCTGTTAGAAGTCTTATAATGGGCCATGTTTGGATCATCTAACAGGACAATAATCTAAAAACAAACCTTAAAAACAACACATAAATGGGTCACTGGGCACAAAACCAAGCTTCTGCTATGGCCATTCCAGTTCCCTGACCTGCACCTTATAGAAAATGAGAGCGGTGAACTGAAGAGGAGCTGGGAATCTGAAGGGTCTGGAGAGATTCTGGATGAAGGAATGGTCTCTGATCTCTTGTCAGGTGCTCTCTAACCTCATCAGGCATTATAGGAGAAAACTCAGAGCTGTTATTATGCAACTCCTATACTATTTTGGCAAATTAAGGTTTCAAAAAGTATTGAATAAAAGGGTACCGTTAATTGTGTCCAATGTGTATTAGAGAAAAACATTTCATAATGATATTTCCCCCCATTTAAAATTCTTACTCTCCAATGAAAGGTTAGATTTTTGTGATTTTTTTTTAAGTAAAGATCAAAAGGATTAACAGTGCAGATTTATTTTCATAGCCTTCTTTGATCATATTTACCAAGGGTACCAACAATTCTGACCACATGTTTATAAGGCAACAGCGTGCATTCAGGTTTTACGCTGAGGAGCCGAGAACCAGCATCAGTGAATGGTTCAAGGTTGTGGCATGGGGGCATAACGTCTCCGTTCCCTCCATCAAGGAATGAGGGGTGCATACGTAACCGAGACGTTCCCTATCTGTCGGTCACTACGAGTTATGTCGTGACGACATTAGGGGTCTATGGAAAACACCACAACGTGAACACCGTCACAACCCTGTGGTGCTGCAGTGTTGACAAGCTGTGGTGTGTCAAGGCAAAGCTATGCCAAGGTCGTAACCTTCCCAAAGCCCCAGGGCAAAATTCACCGACCTTGATATCGAAGGGGACCAAAGGTGAGTGCATCGCTGCTGGAGAAGGCCATGCTGCTGTTCAGTCAACAACAAAAAACCCTATTTGTTCTTTCAGCCTGGTAGAACGATGGGAAAGCTAGCCTTCAGGAAAAGGTCGCTATGGAGACCACATCCTATCCATAGGGAGGTGACATGTGGAGATACTGATATGGACTGACCTAGGGGGCAGTACTACATATGGAATGGGTCTCTGAGGCAGGTCCTACCTTAGAGTAGGAATGGAGCAACTGCCAGAAGAGACTGACAGATCGGGTCGGTCAAGGGAAGACACGGGATTACCAAGAGGGAAACCTTACCGTGGAAGAATACACATATGGGATTACCCGCATGGAATCAAGCCATATGGACACCTAGCCCAGTACAGGGGCTGACCGGGACTCTGGGCATGCTAACACCAGTACGGGGCCTGGCGCTGTACTGGATTTCCATCAGACGTAACGTTTGGTGTTGAGGCCAAATCATTTCATTTTAGTCTCATCTGCCTCAGAATCTTCAAGGTGCGTTTTGGCAAAGCTCAGTCGTGACTGCATGTGGCCTTTCTTGAGGAGTAGCTTTTTTCTTGCAACCCTCCCATACAAGCCACATTTGGAGAATTTGTGATATTGTTGTCACATGCACACAATGACCACTCTTTGTCATAAATTCCTGTAGCTGCTTCAGAGTTGCAGTAGGCCTCTTGGTCGCCTCTCTGACCAGTTTCCTCCTGGTTCCTTCATTCAGTTTGGAGCAATGTCCTGATCCAGGGAGGGTCTGTGATGTACCAAATACCTTCCACTTCTCAATAATTGACGTCACTGTGCTTCTAGGCATTGATAAAGCCTTTGAAATTTTTTGTATCCATCTCCTGACTTGTGCCTGTCCACAACTTTATCCCAGATATCTTTTGACAGTGCCTTGCCACCCATAGTTGATTGTTTACTTCAGTTGCACTACCAAGGAAAGCTCTTTTCATGCTGAGCTAATCAAAATGACCACAGCTGATCACAATTGAAAGTCAAATGGCTTTGTGTGCCATTGAGAAGGTGATTAGCTACACCTGATTGAGTTTACAAGTCATTTTTAGGAGGGGGGGTGCTCCTTTTTCCAACTCATTGATTCTGTTTTGGTTTTTTTCCCCTGACATGTTGGTGTTACATCTTTCACTTGGACGTTATAAGTTGCACTGAGTAAATACAGCTGGATAAAACAAAAACTGTGTCTGTCTTCCTTTCAGGCTGCAAAGCAACAAAATGTGATTATTTTAAAGGGGGGTGATTCTTTTCTATACCCACTGTACATGACTTTCCAGGTCTAGAAATCACACTTTTAAAATGATTAACTCATGTATACAGGTTTTCCAAGACTGTGGGAGCCCAGACATTTCCAGTAAAGTTGCAGGGCAAATTTGATTGTGTTTAACTGAAATAGTTTTCTGCTAGAACATCTTTCATTTTCATTGAGAGGGATGAGTGGAAGATTAGGCACAATATTTTGAAACTACCATAGATGAACGATATAGTGGGGAACAGTAAATTTACAGGAACACGGCATTTAATGCATTATATTTCATGGCTGTGTTTCCATTAGAGACTCTGAAATTGCTGTTTTTAAGTTCAACAAGTGTTGAAGCAATTATCAAACAAAACAATAAGTAAGAATTAGTCTTTATTGGAAATAGAGTTTTAGTTATTACCCATTAATCCATAATGCCATTTTACATGAAATAACCAAAAGGAATGGCTCTATATAAGCTTAGACCAGAGCTCAGGACTTTGTCGCAGCCTCCGGCCTCAGATCTAGCAGGCTAGAGAGAGTGTAAATGAAAAGCAGAAGATGGCTCTACATTGACCCAGAGAAATATAGTCACTCTAAAATGGTGTCAGAGGAAATCAGTCTTCAATTGTCAGACTGGAAGCAGAGGGGTTTGTGTGTGCGTATCCATGTGGAACAGCCACTTACCCTCTCGTGTGAGTGTAGCTGCAGGCTGTTCAGCGGCTGGATTTGAATTTGTAGCCATGGGGTGCACTCTGAAGTTGCCTGAGAAAATTAGATGTTGTCATATTAGCCTGAGTGGTGCAACATGGTCTCTCATCACAAAAGTAAACAAATCTCATGTTACACAATATAATCAATATTATCTCTTTAGTGAAATTTTATATAGCATTTAAATATAATTGATAGGCACCAGGGTTGTGAATTGAGAAATATTTGTAAATTCCTGAATTTGAATTGGATTAAGGCAACAAACATGATGCATTTGAATTTACAAGAAAGTACAATTAAATATAACTGAAACTCAAGGAAATTCACATGACTGCAATAAGTATAATAATAGCTAGTAAAGTAAATGCTAGTTTGGAAATATTTTAAAAGATTTTATCGGCCTTACAAACAAATATACATTATATATACACTATTGTTCAAATATTTTTTAATTATTATTTTTATTCATCAAGAATGCATTAAACTGATCAAAAGTGACAAAATATGTCATAATATTACAAAAGATTTCTATTTCAAATAAATTCTGTTCTTTTGAACTTTCTATTCATCAAAGAATCCTGAAAAAAACAGTACTGTGGTTTCCACAAAATTATTGTTTTAAAACATTATTAGTATTATTAATATTAAGTCGAACATCTGTTTTCAACATTTAAATAGATCGAAGGATCTGATTGAAGGACTTAAGGATCACATGACAGAAATATATTAAAATAGATAACAGTAAATTGATATTGTTATATTTCTCAATATTACAGCTTTTACTATATTTTGATCAAATAAATAGCCTTACCAATCCAAAACTTGTGAACAATAAATTGTATGTTCTAAACTGAACTAAAATTCTTAAATTCTGAATTTTTCACAACCGTGACCCACATTTTAAAATGTTATGTGTGCTATAAAATATAATATTATATAGTCTCACCTATATTGGGCAGTATGTGACGGAAGTTGAACCATGCTCTTATGAACGGGTAGACTGAAATGAGGAGACCTGCAGACCACAACAGATGAGGATTGAATCACTCACTCCGTGCTGTCATCGTCCTTCATGTCCTACATGTTCCCACCAGGCTTCACCAACCAGTCAGCATGGACATGCAAACCAGCACTAACTTGCATGAAACCTTCAAGCTGGTCTTTGCAGAGTAGGGAAACACTCAGCTCTAGTATTACTGCATTTCTCTCTTCTAAATGGCTCCCTGAACTAGAGCTGCACACTAAAGACAGGCCCCATGCATATTGCATTACACTGCAAACTGATGAACAGCAATTTAAGCGTTATTAAGAAAGCTGAAAGAAACAGAGCACTTGTGAATGGTAAATTGTCACAAAAGGCTTACTTTTCTTCTGCTAATGTTTCATGCAAAGTTTGCTAAGAGCCCCCCTCCCAAAAAAATGTCTGTTACCATTTACCCATAAGACTTTGGATAATATTCGAAACACAAATTATCCAGGTAACCTTATGAATTAAACAGTTTAAAGTCTTCTGAAGAGATAAAATCACTTTATATGATGAACAGATTTAATTTAAGCATACGATCAACACACATACATAGAGCACATCACATATGGTAAACACGGAAGCTCGAATGTTTGTGATGCATGAAAAGGTTTGTTCTGGCATGTGCCACATGAATGTGACACATACACAAGCTTCCATTTGACCAAATATGATGCACTTTATCTATGTGTGTTTGTATGTGAATAAAAACCAAAATTAAATCTGTTCAACGTATAAAGCGATCAAATCTCTACAAAAGACTTTGGTTAAACCACTCGATTCATATGGATTTGTTTTACGACACCATTTTAACCATTCTTGGATCTTCTAAGCTGTGGTTGTGTTTCAAAGATCAACCAAAGTCTTTGGGTTTAGAACGACATGAAGGTAAGTAAATGATAACAGAATTTTCATTTTTGGGTGAACTATCCCTTTAAGCCATCCACTCTAATTTGACATGCTTTCCCAAAAAAATAATCTCCTTGTAGCTAATGAAGGTGTGCAACTGAGCTCTTTCTCTC
This sequence comes from Sinocyclocheilus grahami, assembly GCF_001515645.1. NCBI lineage: Eukaryota > Metazoa > Chordata > Actinopteri > Cypriniformes > Cyprinidae > Sinocyclocheilus > Sinocyclocheilus grahami. The sequence continues at coordinate 153,477 of NW_015505646.1, forward strand.
CTTGTGTTTCCAGAGGTCTGAGGCTGCTGGTGAGACAGCCATAGACTGCAGGGGCTGTGCTGGATTTTGATTATGCACCTACTATTCAAGCTGTGAATCAATTCCTGTTTGAAAAGGATGAGGCACCTCTGCTGGCTTTGTGTTTTGGCCAATTTCTGTTATGAGAGGCCACTGCCAGGCATGATTGCAGCATACTGAGGGCTCCTTCTCCACGTGTCTTGCTTGTGTATCCTCCCTCCGACAATTTTCCCTTTGTGGTTCCGCTTTGTCATTTTGTCTTCTAATCTCCTTCATTCTTTCTTTCCTAATTCACCCCTGACTTATAAACCCACATGGTGGTTGATGCTTTAGAGCAGGGGTCTCCAAACTCGGTCCTGGAGGGCCGGTGTCCTGCAGAGTTTAGCTACACTATATGGACAAAAGAATTGGGACACATCTCTTAATTATTGAACCTGGATCCTATCAGATCCATTTCCACAGGTATAGAAAATCAGGCACCTAGACATGCAGTCTGCATTTACAAACATTTGTGAAAAAATTGGTAATTCTGAATAGCTCAGTGAATTCAAGCATGTAACTATGGTAGGATACGACCTCAGGATAGTCAGTTCATGAAATTTCACCAATGCTAGATATTTCACAGTCAACTGTATGTGGTATTATTGGAAAGTGGAAGCGTTAAGGAACAGCAGCATCTCAGCCGTGAAGCAGAAGACCACATAAAGTCACAGAGCAGGGTCACTGAGTGCTGAGACACACAACATGTAAAAGTCCAAAGTTCCACTGGCATTAATATCATGTAATATTAATATGGCAACTTCCAAACTTCCACTGGCATTAATATCAGCATGAGTTTCCATGGCCGAGCAGCTGCATGTAAGCCAAGTACGATGCCAAGTGTCAGATGGAGTGGTGTAAAGCACTGGACTCTGGAGAGGTGGAAACATGTTCTGTGAAGTAACGAATCACAATTCTCTGTTTGGCAGTCTGGGTTTGGCGGCTACCAGGAGAAGGAGAACATTACCTGCCTGATGCATTATGCCAACTGTAAAGATTGGTAAAGGAGGGATAATGGTATGAGGCTGTTTTTCAGGAGCTGGGCTATGGTCATTACTTCCAGTGAAAGAAAATCTTAATGTTTCAGCATACCAAGACATTTTGGACAATGCTAAGCCTCCAACTTTGTGGAAACAGTTTGGGGTAGACCTTTCTATTCCAGCATGTACTGTGTACACAATATAAAGACATGGTTG
>NW_015505646.1:154922-186500 GCF_001515645.1 Sinocyclocheilus grahami
CCTGGGTTAAAATGTGTTGTTGTAACGTGCGTTACTGAGATTGCAACAAGTATAATATTGCCAAAAAAGTAATATATTACTGTAATGGCATTTACTCCCAACACTGCCAGCAGAAAACAATAGATCAAAGGCTGCTGGTGTGTTGTGCAGCTCTATTGTGACAGGGTCCTGTGTAGATTACCTACACACCATTGTCTTGGATTACAGACCTGGATCAAATGATGTATGGCCCTTTTTTCTTGACGAATGACTGCAGGGGGACAATTCAGGTATAGGTGGAAAACATGCAACCATTTCCAACATCCCTCTTTAAATGGGGGTGTTTAATTGAGGTTGGAGCTAAACTCTTCAGGACACCGGCCCTCCAGGACCGAGTTTGGGCACCCCTGGGTTAAAATGTGTTGTTGTAACGTGCGTTACTGAGATTGCAGCAAGTATAATATTGCCAAAAAAGTAATATATAACTTTAATGGCATTTACTCCCAACACTGCCAGCAGAAAACAATAGATCAAAGGCTGCTGGTGTGTTGTGCAGCTCTATTGTGACAGGGTCCTGTGTAGATTACCTACACACCATTGTAAGCAGGTGGCTTGGATTACAGACCTGGATCAAATGATGTATGGCCCTTTTTTCTTGACGAATGACTGCAGGGGGACAATTCAGGTATAGGTGGAAAACATGCAACCATTTCCAACATCCCTCTTTAAATGGGTTCATTTTTTCATTGTTGAAAAAGGCAAAGGATAATGGTGTGAAATGGAGTTGTGCTGATATGGAGCAGAGATTAGGGTTAAAAATGCATGATATGCAAAAGAGACATACACTGTGGAATAGTCAATGAAGCAGCAGAGCACTACCTGTAAATCCCTGCAGATTCATTTAGCAAACTCAAGGAATAGTTCACTCAAAATGATAGTTATGTTATTCACACACCCTCAAGTCGTTCCAAACCTGTGAAGCTTAGCAAGTCCAAGCTCCATACAAGTGGATGGGGACTTGGAGTTGTCAAGCTCCAAAAAGTGCTTTTATGGTGCTTTTTGTCCTTTTTGGAGCTTCAAACATCTCCAGTATTATATTTTGAGTCTTCCCAAGTCATACGTGTAGCCAGACTGAAATTTAAGCCATTTTTCACTAGAAATCCTCACGAAAAAAGATCACCATTCACTCCCATTGTATGGAAAAGAGCAGCTTGGACATTCTGATAAATATCTCCTTTTATGTTCCGCAGAAGAAGGTAAGTCGTACAGGTTTGGAATGGTATGAGGGTAAATAAATGTTTTTAGAAGTTTACAATTTTTGCTTGAAATTTAAGCCATTTTTCACTAGAAATCCTCACGAAAAAAGATCACCATTCACTCCCATTGTATGGAAAAGAGCAGCTTGGACATTCTGATAAATATTTATGTTCCGCAGAAGAAGGTAAGTCGTACAGGTTTGGAATGGTATGAGGGTGAATAAATGTTTTTAGAAGTTTACAATTTTTGCAGGACTATCCCTTTAATGAAGAGATTTATGATTTGTATTTTATTGATTGACTGTACCATATATTAAAGTTTATTTTGCTACATAAAAAGTAAGAATATACAGTATTCAATGATGGAATCAACCATTGGAAAACCTGTCTCTTTAGATATCAATTGTAGTTTTGGCTGATCAGATTAGAGAATTGCTACTTACCAAGCCCCCCTGCCCCAAGGAAGATGCCCCCCACTGCATCTGCATCACAGTCCTTTGACACACCAATCATGATACAACCTGCTACAATGCTGAGCAGGGCTGAGCCCACCCGCAGCCCATGGTACTCCCCAATACTGACCGCGTTCATTCAGCAGGTGGAATCCCCCCCCCCACCCCACCTGCCCTGTCTGGCTGATCCACACGCGCCCGTGCAAAACCTGCATATACGTCAAGTGCTCACGAAGGCAGATCACTGTATGAAAGTTTCAATGTTAGTGAGATGGGTTAACAGAGACTCGACTTTCTCCTCAAGGCTCTTCATACATCTTTAAACACTGGGCTCTGGTTACCTTGCCGGATTCATGCTTGTTCCCTTCAAACTAATTTGGGTCTGAGTGAAGGCGACTAATCATTTGAGTAGGAAGGCCAGGCCAGGCCTAACAGACCCATGATACTTGAGTGTTTACGCTGAATGGCCAACAGTGTCATGCATTTGTAGGCAAACAGCAGGTAAGTCTGTTGAACAAAAGAGTGTGCTTGAGCCCTAAAAATCCATTGTTGCATCCATGCATATTCGTGAGGTGTATAAGTAACAACATGACCTAGAACATCTCATCTCCACCGCTAATTCTAACCTAATAAACATGCACAAAGCAAACACTTTTTATTCATCCATTTAGTTCATCTGAAATACATGTTTTTCCTCACTTTTAACTTACCCACTGTGTCAAACATTGAGCGCTTACTCAAAATACTCAAAATACTCATCTGCATAAAGGACTAAATTACCTGATGTTCCTAATCTCCCGCAGAGGATGTTTTCAAGTGCTGCCAACGCAAGAGTCAGAGTGTCACTGCTGGGGACAAAGGATATAATAAAAATAAAAACACATTACATAACATAGGTTGAGGTCATTGACAGACACTGTGCAGCCATATGCTTTATGAATGAAGGTAGTTTTTTTTCATTTAGCTTACAGATGCTTTATAGCAGGGCATAGTATGCAGAGGGCTATGAAACCAGTTACTGTCACTAGTCAAGTCCCATTTTTATACAATACAGTTTCAAAACAGCTTCACATTAACAGACAAGAAAATATATGTTAAGGTCCAGTCACATTTACCATCGAGTGGTGAAGTGTGTAGGTGAGGACAACACATTTTGTGTTACTTTTAACTAAATCAATGTTTTATTCCTGCTAACACAGAAAGTGTGTTGAAATTTTTTACACGCTAATGTGTTATAGTTTACACAATTTGTATCAAGTGTGTGTTAGACCTTGTATGCAATAAAAACAGCAAACTCACATATAGGCTAGTTCAGGGTTGCCCAAACTCGGTCCTGCAGAGTTTAGCTCCAGCTTGCCTCAACACACCTGCCTGGAAGTTTCTAGTATGCCTAGTAAGACCTTGATTAGCTGCTTCAGGTGTGTTTGATTAGGGTTGGAGCTATACTCTTTGCAGGACACCGGCCCTCCAGGACCGAGTTTGGGCACCTCTGGGCTAGTTCATACAGAATTTATTAAACCTGCTAAAAAAAAAAGTAAAAATAAAAAAAAGTAAACAATCAAAATATAGTAATTTAAACATTAACAATGTTGCTTGAGTGAAAAGTTCCTTGAGTTAATGTTATAATTAGCTCATTAAATAATGATTATAATAAAAAAAAAATGTATGTAGTATCTGACAGCATCTTAAACATGAGTCGTTTTTTTATTTATGTATTTTCTTCAGCATACGAGTGATGATGAAGGTCGGCGTGGCACTATGAGCTCTGTTCATTTTCAATGAGAGAGAGATTGGGTGAACAGCATGTGAAACACTACAACGTTTCAATGATTAATTAAAAGCGATTCCACTCACAACAAATCTAACAAAAGAAACCATAAAGCTAAAAGCTTGCTAAAATTAACGTAGTTACTGCGGGCGCCGCTCACAGCGCCATTTGTGAGGCAGTTTACCGCGTATCCCAGATAGCAAGAACTTTTGGGCCAAATGTGTCTGATAGCTGTCCCATTTGGCCTATAATGGCATGGCTGAGCACATATGGGCCTAACTTGTGTCTTTTATACTGATAACGAGTTCAAACAGATGCCATTAATACAGGTAACCAGTGGAGGACAGAGGAGCCTCTTAAAGAAGAAGTTACAGGTCTGTGAGAGCCAGAAATCTTGCTTGTTTGTAGGTGACCAAATACTTATTTTCCACCATAATTTGCAAATAAATTCTTTAAAAATCCTACAATGTGATTTTCTGGAATTTTTTTTCTCATTTTGTCTCTCATAGTTGAGGTATACCTATGATGATAATTACAGGCCTCTCTCATCTTTTTAAGTGGGAGAACTTGCACAATTGGTGGCTGACTAAATACTTTTTTTCCCCACTGTATATGTTTTGCCATGCCTTTAGAATTGGAGGGAATTTTCTTTTGGATGACTATTTGTATTGAAGTATATGGCCCAGATGACAGCACACGACTGAGAGCCATATGTGGCTTGGCTATGGCACACCATGGAATATGTTAACTTCTGGTTTTACTTGGAAAAACACACATAACCTGCTATAGCCATGTGTGGCATGTTTGTGGCAGTCCACATCTCAGCCCATTCAAAATGCCCCTCGACCGTCCACAAATGATCACAAAAGACTTTTTGAAAGATTCTAATGCCAAATACGAACATTTTTCTTACCTCCACACATGGAAGATATCGCCTAATGATGAAAAGTTGAAGCGCGAGGAAACTTGCTCTTGAGAAGAATAGCAGCTCATGAAGTGACGCAAGCAGCAATGTGATTGGCTGATAATTAAAGGGTTAGCTGACACAGAATAGTATACGCTGTTTACGTTCAGTGGATACTCTCCAAATCGGCACCAGGGTGACGCGGAGGAGACGAATTGTTGAATAAAGTCGTTATTTTAGTTTTATTTGCGTACAAAAAGTATTCTTGTAGCTTGGTAAAATTACGGTTGAACCCCTGATGTCACATGGATTATTTTACCGATCTACTTGCTACGTTTCTGGATGTTGATCGTGGTAGTACCCTTGCTGTCTATGGGAAGGGTCGGAGAGCTCTCAGAATTCGTCAAAAATATCTTAATTTGTGTTCCGAAGATGAATGGAGGTCTTACGGGTTTAGAACGACATGAGGGTGAGTAAATAATTACAGAATTTTAATTTTTGGGTGAACTATCCCTTTAACACATATTGTGTTGGACGCACTGTTGCATTCTTTCTTTTTTCTTTTTAACACAGATTTAACAGAAAATTACAAACAAACGTGTTAAATTGACATAAAATGTCAACATTTTTGAGAGTGTGTGAACAAACGTTCTATTAACGTAAGAATGTTTGTTCATAACTTTGTCAGAATACCAAAGGGACAGCTAAAGTTCTGAGAAAGTTCCTTGTTGGCTGGGATTTAGTTCAATGTTGTCTGAATTCAGTTCAATAACTGTCAATGTTGAAAAGTTCATCAATTACAAAACAACTTCCATTTAGAAGCTCTACAGAATGCAACGGCATCGTTATTCATCTCTCCATTTAGAAGCTCTACAGAATGCAACGGCATCGTTATTCATCTCTCCATTTAGAAGCTCTACAGAATGCAACGGCATCGTTATTCATCTCTCCATTTAGAAGCTCTACAGAATGCAACGGCATCGTTATTCATCTCAAGTCAGTTCAGTGTTGATTCAGTTGTCATTTCAGTTCAATAACACATCGATGTTGCAAAGTTTGTCATTATCCAGCTCAATAAAGTTCAAATTTTGTTGTCAGTGCAATTAAATTGGGATTACTGAATATGAATTGTCTTTTAAACCCCAACTACTTGTCACTACTAAGTGAGGGTACAATAAAATTTGAGCACAGACTGTTCCTCCTTGTAAACAACTATGTCATTTAGCTAATTCAAATTCAGCAGGGAAATTAAAGGGGTTTGCTTCAGTACAGTGGTTTTAATCTCTTCCATATTAGAAATGAAAAGGGCATCTTCTTCATTCGATCTCTTTAATGTGGATGGGTTTAAGACTCATGATCAGATCCCATAATATGTTTATGAAACCATGCTGTTTTTCACAATGGTCCCTGTTCTGTAGCAGGCAGATGAGCTTGCCCGTTTTGACTGATTTGACTTGGAGCTGGAAGGGAATGTGTAATGAGTCCTCCACCATCAGGACCCAAGACCATCCACAAAGGCCCTGAGTTGCCATAGGGATGGCATATCCATGGCAACAGAAGGAGCCGGGGGTGAGCGGGATTAACACCAGAGAGTTGGGTAACAAATGACGTTAACGGGTGAAAAAGAAGAAGTGACACATTTCCTGTTTTGTGCTCTGGGCCCTTCAAAACTGTATAATGTCTTTAAGCATAAAATTCAATTTAAAAATGTATGTTTCCTAGCTGGAAGAAAAAATAATACAGAGGAACTTATGTAACAAAAAAATCAATTACGTTAGGTAACTGAAATGAATTACATCAATAGTGCTCATATTTTTGTAAATTCAACAGCTGGTAATTCATCCCCGAGACATCGAAAGTAGTGTTAGAGAAGGCACACATACAGTAAGCCAATTATTTTTCACCACTGAGAGCAAAATTATGTCAGAGCTCTAGACAAAACATACATAACTCAACAGATGAGATAAGGATATCTGTTAAAATATTACAAATATATTACAGCAGCATCAACATCAGACAGTGTATGAAATTGACAGAATAAAGAAAAATCTATTCAGTGCTGCTGCGGTCAGTTCAGTATGGAAGTCTCTTATGATCACCAAGGTTGCATTTATTTGGCCGAAAATATAAAAACAGTAATATTGTGAAATATTATTACAATTTAATATAACTGCTTTCAATTTTAATATATGTTCAAATGTAATTTATTCCTGTGATGGCAAAGCTCTTCAGCCGCCATTACTCCAGTCTTCAGTGTCACATGACCCTTCAGTAATCATTCGAATATGCTGATTTGGTGCTTAAGTAATTTTTCTGATTATTATCAATGTTGAAAACAGTTGTGCTACTTAAAAATATCTGAGGAAAATGTAATACACTTTCTTTCAGGATGCTTTGATGGAAATTTATTGTTTAAAAAACAGCATTTTGTTGAAATAGAATTTTCTGTAACATTTTATATGTCTTTACTATCACTTTTGTTCAATTTTGTTCCCTTTTTTTTTGTTTTTTTTTACTGACCCCAAACTTTTAAACGGTTGTGAGTAGGCTATATATATATATATATATATATACACACACACAGTATAATGTCATTTTGTTTGGTGATTAAATATCAATGTCAATACTGATTTTAAAGGTATCCGTTGCTTGTGACAACTAACTATAAAGCTGCTATAAATAAATGACAAGGATGAACATCAGTAGCTTTTAATTTTGGCTGATTTGTTTTGTTTATATGATCATAATTTTTATAGGTTGCTAAATTGCGGCCTTTGTTTGGAGCATTGCTGTGAATAGTGATAATAATTGTTAAATAATTCAGAGTAGTAATTTGATTCGTCGCATTACTAGTCCATTATTTTACACAATGTGTCAGTAATGTGCAAAGCAAAGCTTGTCAATGCTGAATATAACAGTAGGCCTACACATTAACCTGTTCAATGTGTAAGTGTGTGGCCAACAACTAAAATACTAATGCACGGTTTTAATTACTTTTTTAATAACAACATTTCAAATCTGAGGTATTGCTATTTATACAAGTTTTTCTTCTAGCTTCAAGAACCTGCATGTGCACATGAACTGGCTTGTTTTTATTCTGTTCAGTTGTGGAGTTGTGCCCTCCTGCTCTACCACAGACATCTTCATCCTCTCCAGCAATCCCATCATAGCATCATTCTTGTCAGTCAGTACGCTATCACCGACTGAACTATCTGGATTTTCTTTTTTTTTGCACAAATAGTCAGACTCCTCCACAGAAACATGTTCTGCAACCTGACTCATGCCAAGGAAGTAATCTGCTTTAAAGAGATCCATCTTCAACTGCTTGTTATATTTCTTGTAATTACAAACCCTCTGAATTGCTTGATTGCCATACCAAAAAAAAAAAAAAAAAAACATCAGTTTTTTTCAATTGCCATGCCAAGCAGATTTTGTATGATCATGTCTCTGTATATATTTTTACATTGTTACAAATAAATGCGGTTCTTTTGAACTTTCTACTCATCAAAGAATCCTGAAAACGTGTACTACTGTTTCCACAAAATCATTGAGCAGCTATATGCACCAGCTATATGTTTTCAACATTGAAAATACACTGCTCAAAAACATTAAGGGAACACTTAAATCACACATTTTTCAACATAAGTTGAAAATCTTTACTGATAAACATTGTGTAATTTGCTGAAAATAAAATGATAAGACAATGGCCTATGTAAGCCAAAATCATCAACCTGTTGAAGGCTGGATTCAAAATCACACTGAAAATCTATTACAGGCTGATCCAACTTCCTCAAAGCAACTCATAATGGAAGTCAGTAGTGTGCATGGTCCCCAAGTGCCTGTATGCACTCCTGACAACATCTGGGCATGCTCTTGATGAGATGGTGGATGGTGTCCTGGGGGATCTCCTGTGAGCTGCTGGACAGTCTGTGGTGCTACTTGGTGGCTTTGGATGCTCCGATACAGAGGTTCTCAATTGGATTTAGGTCTGGAGAACATGAGGGCCAGTCAATGGCATCAATGCCTTTGTCATCCAGAAGCTGCTACATACTCTGGCCACATAAGGCCAGGTATTGTCATGCACCAGGACAAACCCAGGGCCCACTGCACCAGCATAAGTTGTGACAATGGCTCTGAGGATTTTATGTTGATACCTACAGTAATAGCAGTAAGGGTACTATTGGCAAGTACATGGAGGTCTGTGCAACCCTCAAAGGATATTCCTCCCCAGACCATCACTGATCCACTGCCAAAACATTCAAGTTGGATGATGTTGCAGGCAGCTTAACATTCCCCACGGCCTCTCCAGACTTTTTCACGTCTGTCACATTCTCAGTGTGAACCTGCTCTCATTCGTGAAGAGAGCTTGGCACCAATGGCCAATGCCAGTCGAGATGTACAGTGTGAGGCCATGAATGCATGTCCCACTACAGGACGTCCAGCTCTCTTGCCACCCTCAGGTAGTCTGTTTTTGACTGTTTGGTCAGAAACATGCACACCAGTAGCCTTCTGGAGGTCATTTTGTAGGGCTCTGGCAGTGCTCCTACAGTTCCTCCTTGCAGAAAGGAGCAGATGGTCATGCTGCTGGGTCTTCTACAGCCCTGTCTAGCTCTCCTCGTGTAACGGCCCATTTCTTGGTATCTCTACCATGCTCCTCTGATGGCATGTATTGATGTGCCATCTTGGAGCAGCTGGACTACCTGTGCAAGTAGTGAGAAAGACTCTACCAAAACACAAAACTAAAGACAAATCAGTCAGAAAGGACAAAGAAAGAGCAACTCCAGTGCACCTGTTGTCACTTTCATTTGTACCATAGCAAGCGAAACTGATTTAAAACAATCACTTATGCTTGATATCCCTGAAGTTTAATATTATACTGTGAAGATTAAGTGGGGTTTTTTTGAGTAGTGTATATTTTTTGTGTATGTATTTATCTAAATAAACTGTCAGCAGCATAAAATACAGCATGAAAATATTTCACAGCAGGCAGAATCATTAATAGCCCACATCTGCAAACAATATCACAGTCATGGAGGAAACGAGCATTGAAAGCTCTCAATGAGAACGTGTTCTGCATTAAATGAACGTTGCAGAAACATTGCAGCACAGCCGGCCCTTTAGACACTCTGCTATCTGACGAGGATGCAGCGGGATAAACGAACAGTGTGGGCTGCCATCACTAAAGAGCTTACATATTTCACAGCAGGCAGAATCATTAATAGCCCACATCTGCAAACAATATCACAGTCATGGAGGAAACGAGCATTGAAAGCTCTCAATGAGAACGTGTTCTACATTAAATGAACGTTGCAGAAACATTGCAGCACAGCCGGCCACTCTGCTATCTGACGAGGATGCAGCGGGATAAACGAACAGTGTGGGCTGCCATCACTAAAGAGCTTACGTCCCCCGACAATAATTAGCCCACTGGACCTAAGGCACATAATTGCGACATCTATTTAAGTCTGTGCTATTGATGAGCCACTCTGACCTGCCGGGGAAGAGGATGTCCTTTGTTCCCTTCTGGGTGAGAAGTCTACTGAGGCAAAGCTACCAGCTGTGAACTCAATTACCAGAGAGGTGAGCTACCTGCTCTATATCCATATCACAGGTCTGCAAGTCTGCTTCTCGGGGACGCGGAAACTGCCAGAGACAATGAGATTGTGTGAAGTCTAGCAACAATGCTTTTGAGAGTTAGAACAGGTTTGAGTATTCAGCGTTATTAACAAAATGAGGCCCTAAGTCTGACACATTTACAATTTTGGAACTTATGTTTATTGTCATGGACCAAAAAAAAACAAAAACAAAAAAACAATAAGATTCCAAAACAGTAAACAAATTAAAACAATAAATTAACACACCATAATAAAATGAGGTAAGGACCAACTATATAATGACAGTAGAATATAACTGAAAGGTTAATCTGTGTTCAAAAGACAAGGTATGTATTATTTAATAATATTATTAACCTTAACTATGACTACACTACCGTTCAAAAAATGTGGGGTTATGAAAAATGAAAAAAGTGACAGTAAAGGCATTTATAATCTTACAAAAGATTCTTTTTGATTAAAGGAACCTGAAAAAGAATGTATTGATGTAAAGAAATGTAAAGAAAACATGTATTTTATATTATATAATATTTCACAATTAAATTGGTGAACATAAGAGATCATTCAAAAATGACCATTTCTGTTCGGTGGTTTGAAACTTCGATATTTCTGTATGTTACCCTAGTCAGGTTTTTAATTCTATACATTTTTGCTACTTAAGTTATGTTTATATATACATTTTATTTCATTATAAATATATTTTATACCTCATAGAGCTCTTATACAAAGTAGTATGGCCTCATTTTCTCTTACTATTTACAAACAAAAACAAACAATCTTTTTATTCAATAATAGTTTTTTTTTTTTTTTTACTTATTGTGTACCCTATTGGTGGAAAATGTACTTTTGTAGTGTAGTACAACGACGCCTACTGGTGGTCAGTTTCTACACAATGCAGGATAGCAGGCAGCACACGGATCCCATTAAGTTCATCAAAGTCATATGAGACGTACATTGCTTTCAATAACGCTACTTAAGAGAGTATAAATCATGTTGTGTGGCTCTCAGCTGAGATTTCTCTTTATAGATGTCCTGATACAAACTAAGTGACATAATAAATTAAAAGAAACGTCTCAAAACATAGATACAAAAAAGCCTGACCTTCCGGATATCCTGAGCGTTTCCTGCGTCATGACGCACGATTGATCAGGTGAGAATTTAGTTTATCTTTTGTAAACTTATTCGTGATTTATTCTGTAAGATGACATTTGTGGCTTTACAGTACTGTATCAGCAAAAGCAGTACATTATTTAATGGGTTTTGCCGTGGAAGATGGCGAACTATGGTTAACAACATTAGTGTCAAAAAAATGCCCAAAAACTGATTAAACAAATTAAGATAAAAGATTTTAGATAAAGTGAAGTGTTGTAAAATTGAATCCGTAAATTGCATGAGGGTTTTTTAGACAGCATTCATTTATTAGGCATATTAGAATGGTTTCTGAAAGATCATGTAACAATGGAGTAATGGAGAAATTTATTAAAATATAAACCAGTTATTTTAAATTGTAATAATTCAGAATTAAAAAAATATGACTAATTTATAATAAAATAGTACTGTATTTACTGCATTTTTTAAAAAAAATCTAATTAATGCAGCCTTGGTGAACAAGAGACTACTTTCAAAAACAAAAAAAGAAAAATCTTACCATCCCAAAACTTTTGAATGGTAGCTATATTTAGTGTATTTAATTTTAGATTTCTAAAAAAAAAATCTAAAACCACTGTAGTCCACTGAGACGTTATGTCAGATACATGCACAAAATAAATAAATAAATACACAAATAAAAATAATAGCATTTTTAAAAATCAAAGTATTTAATAGAAGGGAGTAATGAAATATCCAAGTTATCAGTTTTTAACAAATATGTAAAGGGGTCATATGATGCGATTTAAAATTTTCCTTTCTCTTTGGAGTGTTACAAGCTCTTGGTGCATAAAGAAGATCTGTAAAGTTGCAAAGACTAAAGTCTCAAATCCAAAGAGATATTCTTTATAAAAGTTAAGAGTCAGCCACACCTACCTAAAACGGCTCGTTCTAACACGCCCCAACATACGTACGTCGCTCTGTGGGAAGATTTGTATAATGCTGGACGAAGCGGAGTCCAGCCCGGAGTCGTCACATGTCCTTCCGAAGGCTCCTTCGTCGAAATCGCCGACCGCTCCGTTCTCAAGCCCGCGAACCCACAACCTTTGGGTTATGAGTCCGACTCTCTAACCTCTCTAACCATTAGGCCACGACTTCCCCATAATAATATATAAATTACTATAGGGTGGTAGTAATTTATCAATACATCTACTACATAATTATGTAAACATTTGGTGTCTACCTGAGTCAAAAATATAACCATACCTGCTGTGACTGGTCTTCTGATGTGATGTGGTCCATAGAGGTTGGGTTATTGCAGCTGAAACATAAATAGTTCTGGGAATTGAAGGGAAGTGATAGGAAAGAGTAGTTAAGGTCAGAGGTCACCAGCTGATACCAAAACGTCATAGTCACGTTTATCTCGGTCAGTCAGGTGTTGGCTTGAAGTGTAGTAAAGGAAAGGTTTACATATGATCTTCAGGTGTGAGGTGTGAAGAATAGAGTGATGATAACAGTAAGGAATGTAACACGAGGGAGTGTGACTAATAACATAGGCTAATCAACAAATAAAATCACACCTGGGCAGGCCTGTAACTTAATGATTCTTCTGAATTCTGTACACATATGCAGCTTTTATGAACAACTGTCAGAAGAAAAACACACTACCATTCAAAAGTTGGGGGTCAGTAATATATATATTTTTAAGTAATGAATAGTTTTATTCAGCAAGGATGCATTAAATTGGTCAAAGGTGTCAGTTAACACATTTATAATGTTACAAAAGTTTTCTATTTCAAATAAATGCTGTTCTTCAGAATATCCTGAAAAAAACGTTTCTTAAGCAGCAAATCAGCATATTAGGGTGATTTCTGAAGGATCACGTGACACTGAAGACTGGAGTAATGATGCTGAAAATTCAGGTTTGCCATCACAAGAATAAATTACATTTTAAAATGTTAAAGTAGAAGGTTATTTCAAATTGTAACATTTTTGTAATCAAATAAATGCAGGCTTGTTGAACATAAGAGACTCAAAAACATTTAAAAATCTTACCGACCCCAAGCTTTTAATTAGTAGTGTGTGTAAAGTAAAGTTGCATATATCTTAATAATATAGTTATATATGTTGGATTATATGAAAATTGTTAGAACATGGGATGCTGGGATGTTGCCCCTGTCAAAAATGTGCCCCTTAGAAGCTGCGGTTATTAATAACTGAATCAAACTGGCTGCTATCTGCTTATGTTTTTATTTAATTTAATAACTTTTTTTTTTTTGGCACATCACCTTGTAGTTACAGTAGTTGTATGTCCTCCAAGTAAAATCAAAATTGGAGTTTTAATTAAAGGCTTTTTTGATTCATGTCTATTAGCTTTGAAGCTAATACTTATCCTACTCATAAAAAGTGACCAATTTCAATTTTAGCAGAAATGTACGTTTAAAATGTAAAGACTTTAACAATATTTACAAAAATATTGATGATTTATTGATTCCTTCCTTCATTCATTCATTCATTCATTTTTGTTTAATCAAATTCTCCAACTTATTATTTAAATTTTTTTTTTTTTACAATTTATTTTTCATTTTTTTAATTGTTAATATTGCTGAAACTAGCTTTTTGTACCAATATCCTTTAGACCTTTAGCTTTTCCTTTATCCTTTAGCTTTTTGTATCCAATATCCTTTAGACATGCACAGTGAGTTGGGACTAATAAAAGTAAAATATATATACACTCTTAAAAATAAAGGTGCTTCACGATGCCATAGAAGAACCTTTTTGTCTAAATGGTTCCATAAAGAACCTTTAACATCTGAAGAACCTTTCTGTTTCACAAAAGGTTCTTTGTGGCGAAAGAAGGTTCTTCAGATTATAAAAACGCAACAAAGAGATGGTTCTTTAAAGAACCTTTGACTGAATGGTTCTTTGTGGAACCAAAAAGGGTTCTTCTATGGCATCGCTTGAAGAACCTTTTGAAGCACCTTTATTTTTAAGAGTGTACTTACCTCTATCTTATTTAAACTAAGTATTATGTATTATTATTATTATTATTATTATTATGGATAGTTTGGGAAAGGTCTCTATACATGCCCAGAGAGGTGTTAAGGTATGTAAATGGATGTTTATCTGTACTGTCTTTTCTCATCTCTTGATCTGAAAAGGCTCTGTCCCCAACCACAGGAATTTCACAAAACTCTTCATAACCATATCAGGACTTCTTGGTGGAATATGTCATATTGGAAACTACCTGCTAACCAATAGAGAGTTTTTGCTGTAGAACAGTGTATTTTAGTCATAAATGATAAATGATGAGATTAACCGGTTAGAATATGTATTTTGATAGACGTGAAATGTGATTTACTAAATCTAACTTTTTTTAGTGGGTTGTGTCATGGCCCTCAGTGTGTCAGTTAACAAACTGCTTTTTGTGAGAAAATGGCTTGAGCACAGAGATTCCCCACTCATGTCAGGATTTTTGTCATTCTTCACCTCCTCCCGGACTGCTACAAGTGTGCGTCAGTTTGACGGATCCCACACCCTGTCCTCAACGTCTGAGGAACTGGTCAGACCAGTGCTACGGGAATCTAGTGAAACTGACTGGTAGTGTCCCTGTGTAGAACAAGTGCCACATGGTGTCTCAAGGTCGGAGGGCTCACTGACTTACACATGTTTGATATGTCTGTAATGTCACAGTTATGATTTAAAACGCATTTCACTGTGATACAGCATATCTAGCTAGAAGTTGGAATAGAGGCTCAGATTATCCATAAGTGTTCTATCTTGACACATGAAAGTAAACCGATTTAATATATACTAGAGATCTTTTTCTTAGAAAAGAGTGACTATAATGTAAGAAAAGAGAAAAGAAAAATCAGCTTTAGTGTTGTTATTGTTAATTCAAATTATATTTTGTTTCATAATAGAAATAAATAAAATTATTCAATGAAAACCCAATGGGGGAAAAAATATTTGAAAGTTTCAGTTGAAGTAGGCTACTAAAATAAAAATGAAGCTAAACAGAAATATAAAACTAATTTAAAAAATGCAAAAACAACAAGATGACTAAAATTTTAACTAACGTTTAAATGAAAATTAAATATTTAAAAATAAAAGCCAACTCAAACGATTAATAAATACTATAATACTGAAACAACCCTAATCTGCTTAACACCTACGCTACACATTGATTTATTTTATTTATTTGCTTTATATCCAACCAATGATGAACCTAGGATAATTGTTAATTGTGCATTGTGTGTATTTTTTAAAATAAGAATTATTTTATCACCTATTTTTCCATTGTTTTCAGTCTTTGCGTATTGGTCTTACTCTCACTGGATAGGCCCATAGTTGTAACCCAAGGGAAACAAAAGACTTTTCATTGTTGAACTGTCACCGCTCCATTCTCGCCTACTTCCAATGCATAATAAAAACCTAACCAGTGTCAGAGCCAATCACCAACCAGCCTCAATCTCAAGAGCCAATTATTGCGTTTATAGGGCGTTTCCTATCAGATGAATGCAGGTTGTAATCCTGAAACCAGGTGGGTGTTGTCTCTTTAGAATGAGCTGCTGCTCAGGTTTATATTGGGCAGGGAGCGCGGCCTGTCACTGCCTTGGCAAAACTCCCACTGGAATACAGTCATCCTTATTCTGTCACTCAGTTCACTGGTGAAAACTGCTGTGATTGAAAGCCGCTGAAAGAAAGGATAAAGACACTGGGAAGAACCAAAGTTTAGAGACCGTTTCCACTGCTTTCCTGGGTCTCCCAACCATTGATTTGCCCCTGTGGGGCATTATTATATTAGTTTGTTTTTATATATTTATTTATTTATTTTTGGCTGGGGTGACCGTATCAACAGAAAGACAACAGGTAAGCTCAAAATATACTTTTGTATTTTTAATAAGCTGTATTATGAATGGGAATCCCTCACTGCGTCCTTATGAATTATTTGTTGGAGTAGTTTGTCTGTTTTCTCCTGACTGGGAAATGTGATGAGACACTAGATCTATTCAGCTTAGGATTTCGTTTTGTGTGTCCTTTCTGATTATGATTCTTTTTTTCTGTTTATGATTGATTAATTTATTTTTATGATGGTTGTCATTAGCAGTTCCCGTCTAGTGAGTTAATCTGATTCTATGGCAGGATAAATATCTCCGTTTCTCCACCTCACCAGTTTGACTGGCTTTGCACTGTTGCACTATTAGTCATTCATTGGAGACCAGGTCGTACAGATGACATCGAGCTTTATCTTTACCACATGAATGAGTTTAGAGTGTTTTGTTTGATTGTCTTGGAGTTTTTAGTCATCATTTTGTATGAATTCCGAGCTCATACCATATTGAAGATTTTAAGAACACTTATAAGCAAATTTGTATGATTCTATGAGATTGAACTTTCAGAGAACAGCAACAGTTGTCTCATATTTTGGAAGATTTTTGCACAACTATTGTGTGTCTCCCTCTTCTTGTGCCTTTTATGGTAGTTCTGTTGTCTTCTGATGACACAGGTGGTGATGCATTAGATGTGTATATAAGCAGATAAGCAATGAAGGGTCGGTTTAGTGTGCATAGTCCATTGTTTTACTGCCGAACATCAACCCGCATACAAACAGCTGTGGAGAATGACATTAAGCCTTTACAGTCCTGTTCTGTTTTTCCCGTTGGATCCCATGTGTGTTTTGAGCAGTATACACTCATAAAAATAAAGGATCTTTACTTGCACATGCAGTTCCATGATATGCCTTTAACATCCATTGAACCTTTCCATTGCAAAGAAGTTTCTTTATAGAGAAAAAAGGTCCTTTAGATGTTCAAAATGTTCTTCACTCTCTTCTGGTTCTTTTTAGAACTGATCACTGAAATCAGCCACCTTTTGTAACCTTTATTTTTTATAGTGTATAGAAACAGTCTGTTCATTCAGTCTTCTCTCAACATTGACAGAGAGCAAAAGGTGGTGGTGAATGTTTTGGATTTCAGCAACTGTATCTGAAACCAGCACCCTGTCCTGTTTCATATAGTTTTCCAACATTTATGCACGGGCAAAAATCACTGCATGACCATTTAAAATGAGTTAGTAAAGGCAAAATGGACCAGTTACAGGACTATTCTCTCTTATACATCCATATCAAGAGTTGGGTTATAATTTCTGATTAAAAATAACCATTATATGCCAACCCCACACACATTGTAGTACACTCAGAAAAAGTGGTACAAAAACTGTCAATGGGTCAGCATCCTTTCAAAAGATAGATATTTGTATCTTATTTAGATCTAAGAGGTACCAGCTCAGTGACCGCTTTTGTACCAGTTTATTTCGGAGAGTGTAATAGCAGTAGTTCAGCTTTGGTAACATCATGTACCACTCAGGTTCACTTGGCCAGCTGTTTCCTGTTTGCTTTGGCTGGGCTGTCATTGTTGACTCTGACTGTCCTCCTGATAATGGCATTTTTTACTCCGACCAGCCTTTTCTAGGTGGAGTGTTATTGTCTGCTCGGCTTGTTTTAACACATTTATTCATGTCCTCCAGTTTATTGGTTGTCTGAAGAAATAAAGACAAGATGTTCCAAGAGGTGCTTTCAAACATCTTGACGTTCTACGACTACCTTCTGAAAAGAACTGGTATGAGTTTTGCATCATGCTTTTTAGATGAACAAATACCACCAATATCTCTGGCGTATTTAAATTATTATGCACATAAAAAACGATTTAAGCTTTAAGATTTGTCGTAACTTCACTCATTTATTGTATACAGCACTACAGTTTGGTCACTGGTAATGCAAACTCTATTGTAGAAGGATGTAATACAGGCTTGTTTCATGTGGCTGATGAGTTGCTGTGTAATTTGCACAGATGCCAGAGTGCGGGATTATCCGCTGATGCAGAGTCCTATTCAGATGACCGTCATCTTGCTGGGATACGTGATCTTCGTTTTATATGTGGGACCACGATGCATGGCCAATCGGAAACCTTTCTGCCTCAAAACAACTATGATTGTCTATAATTTCTCAATGGTGGCCTTCAACGCCTACATTGTTTATGAGGTAGGATACTCTTTCATTTATTTGAATGTGTGTTTTGGGAGAGTAATTTAAGGTATTGCACCTCACACCTTTACCAGAACTGATGTTTTTGAGGAAAACCACTAGAGGATTAAAGATACAGTTGATTCAAAAGTGAAAATGTGCTCACCCTCATTCATTACATAACCCTTATAGTAATTCTTCTGTTGACCACAGAAGGAGATATTTAGCAGAATCTTCACACTGCTCTCTTCCATATAATGAAAGTGAATGGTCTCCATAGCTTCCAAGCTCCAAAAATGACAAATCGTCACCGTAAAAGTAGACTTTTGTGATGACTTGACAGACAACATAGCTTGAGTCGTACAGACTGTTTTTATAATACTTTTATGGTGCCTTTTGTCATTTTTGAAGCTGGTCAGCCTATGGTCACCTTTAACTTTCAGTATATGAAGATGATCAGTGTGAACATTCTGACAAATGTCTTTTGTGTTCCACAGAAGAAAGGTTTGAAAGACATGTGCGAGTAAATAATGGCAATTTTAATTTTAATTAATTTAAATTTTTTGATCTGCCTGACGCAGTTCCTGATGTCTGGCTGGGGAACAACATACACTTGGAGATGTGACCTCTGTGACCCCTCCAGCAGTCCTCAAGCTCTCAGAGTAAGTTTATTTCACGTTCTTCTGTGAATCTCAGAAAATATTAAGTAGCAAAACTGTTTTCAACATTGATAATAATAGGATTATTCGGATTATTTAACACGATTAATTGAATGCGATTGTCATGCGCATTTTGTTAGTAAAGCCGGTTCTGTAATCAGCAGGAAATCATCATCACGTGCTTTCAGATGGAGCAGAATTTACTACACAGAGCCGTAGTTCACTGTCAAGTTACGCAAAAAAATCGCAGACGATTTTATTGCACGATTATGAAATCTTTCGCGATAATGACAGCTGTTTGCATAGCTTCTCAGTGAACTACGGCTCTGTGAAGTAAATGCTGCTCCATCTGAAAGCATGTGAAAATACCACATTTAACCACATATTTTTACTCCAAACTCACTTCATAATGTCAGTCGAGTGTTTGAAATAAATCCTTCTGTGAGATGATGTGGCTTCTTACACAAAAGAAGGCATGCAACATATTTCATAGTATTTAAGCAGTGATAAAGGCATTGCATTATAAATATACTTTATTTTAATTAAAATTATAATAAGAACTCAGATAAACCGTATATTGCCGTAGTTGTGTGTTTATTAGTCACGTTGAATCAATGAAAGCAGTTGAATCTTCTGTTTATTCAGCTGCAGCGTTAGGCATTTTCTGGGTTTCTTCTGCGAGGCGTATTTGGAGTTTCAGCGCGAGAGCGCCCTCTGGCCTTCGGATGGAGATTTACTGCTGATCACAGAACCGTGTTTCACTGAAAGATACGCATGACAATCGCAGCTTCTGCCGAATCTCGATCTCGATTCCATTTCGATTTATCGTGCAGCCCTAGATAATAATAATAATAAATGTTTCTTGAGCACCAAATCAGCATATTATGCCAAGTTCCCACTACACGACTTTAAACGTCGGCAGATCGCTGTACTGTTCAGACTACATGACTTGTTGTCTGTCTTGAAGTCTTTGTGGTGTTCACACTACGTGACACTACGTGAATGATCCGCAACAGGGGGTCACACACTACACGAGCTGACAGCAACTCTGTCACCCAGCGACTCTACACGGTCCCCAAACCATGTTTTATCACGAAAACACATGCGAGAGGTTGAATGGGAATGACACAGAATAACAAGCGATGAGGAGATGTTTATTTGAAAATGTACGTTGGGAAGAAATTAGTGCTGCAAGCTGTTTGTGTGATGATCTGTTCTGAAAACTTTCGCTCCATTTCTTGTCCAAATTTTTCTTAAAGCCATGTTTCTGCTGCTGTTTTTCTTCCGGTGACCTCAACCCATGCCTTGCTCTCTCATTGGCTGTAGCTCGTCGCGACACCTGACACCACGTGATGTCGAGTCCGCCAGTCCAGATATATTAGTCCGAGAGCCTCTTTGATGCATTGTTGAGTAGTTTGCCGAGTGCTGATCACTTGCCGATTTCCCCCCTGATCACAGTTGTGCAGTTTTGCACAGTTGCCCCCTGCACATTGCTGACTTGCAAATCGGGCTTAAAATCGTCCAGTGTGAACTTGGCTTTAGAATGATTTCGGATCATGTGACACTGAAGACTGGAATAATAGCTGCTGAAAATGACATTTTTAAATATATTAAAAAAAAATTTTTTACGATATTTTAAATTGTACGAATATTTCACAGCATTACTGGTTTTAGGGTATTTTTGATCAAATAAATGCTGACTTGGAGAGCATAAGAGAGACCTATTTCAAAAACTTTTTTTATTTTATTTTACCGACCCTAAACTTCTGAACACTAGTGTATATTGTGACTAATTGTGTTTCTCCTTGTATCCTCAGATGGTTCGGGTTGCCTGGTTGTTCTATTTTTCCAAATATATTGAACTTCTAGATACGGTAAGAATAATTTGTTTCATAGCTTCATGCTATGATTTTCATGCTGTAAATTTGTGTTGCAGTGCTGTAATAGAAACTGTACAGTACTATACTACAGTAGCTTCCTCAATAACTACATGATGATTTGTTTCCTGAGTTAACAAGAACTGTGTCTGTGATCCAGGTGTTTTTTGTGTTGAGAAAGAAGCACAGTCAGGTGACATTCCTGCATATCTTTCATCATTCCATCTTGCCCTGGACCTGGTGGTGGGGTGTTACTCTTACTCCTGGTGAGCCTATGTCATGTTATGTCTAACAGTCACTGGTTTCAGTAGTTATTAACTGGTTTTGCTTCAAGACCCAGATTATATCATAAAAAGCCTGAGATTTTAGGTGACATTAATTTGTTCCTATAAAAGATTTTTAGGTTAATAAGAAGGTTAATGTGTTTACTAGTGTAAAGATGTTCAGTTTCAATTGCTCAATTTACCAGCTTATTTTCATGTTCCAATTGACAGCGGGTGGCATGGGTTCTTTTCATGCTATGGTGAACACGTGTGTCCATGTCATCATGTACACCTACTACGGTCTGGCTGCTGCAGGGCCGCGCTTCCAGAAATATCTGTGGTGGAAAAAGTACATGACTGCTATCCAACTGGTTAGTGTTAACTCCTTTAAATTGTGTGATTAAAGGATTACTTCCCACAAAAATGAAAATTTGCTGAAAACTCACTCACCCTCAGGCCATTCAAGATGTAGATAAGATGTTTCTTCATCGGAAACAGATGAGTTTGGCCTCACTTGCTCACCAATGAAACCTCTTCAGTGATTGGTTGTGTCAGAATGAGAGTTCAAACAGCTGATAAAAACATCACAATAATCCACAACACTCCTGTCCATCACTTAACGTTTTGTGAAAAGCTGTATGTTTATAATAAACAAATTAATCAAGATGTTTTTAACTTCATGCTCTTGCTTCAGCCTAAAATATAAGTCCTCTATCCATAATATTGCTTTTTCCAGTGGAGAAGTAATTTCGTCTGATTCAGGAGAGAAATATGCACAGATTTAAAGCAAAAATGGTCCTAAACAAATATGTTCGGTGGGTTTTGATTTGAGAGGACAAAAGGGGTGGACTTTTTCACTTGAGGAATCGTTATTATGGATTATAGCCAGAATCAATGGTTAAGTAAAAATGCCTTGATTATGGATTTGTTTCTTACAAACACGCTAATGCTCGATTTCTCAAAATCTGTTCCGATGAAGAAACAAACTCACCTCCATCTTGGATGGCCTGAGGGTGACTACATTTTTTTTTTTAGCAAATTTTCATTTTTGGGTGGACTATTGTTATAATGTGAACTGCATCCATGCTTAATCAAAATGGCACATATAAATTGAGATTATGTAAAATGATCATTTATACTGTGTCTTCCAATTCAAAGCAATTGTCATTACGTTTTATTTAGTCTATTCCTTTTTTCTCTCTTAAAAAAATGACAATGTAACAATAATTCAATTTATTTTCTGTTGTATTTTCCACAGATTCAGTTTGTGCTGGTGTCTGTCCATATATCTCAGTATTACTTAATGGAAAATTGTGAATACCAAGTTCCCATCTTCATTCATCTCATCTTGTTCTACGGAACCTTTTTCTTCATCCTCTTCTCCAACTTCTGGATCCAGGCCTACGTAAAGGGAAAGCGACTTCCTGCTTCCACTGAGGACAAACCCAAACAGAACGGCATTACCACTGTAATTGAGCCAGTGGTAGTGGCCAATGGCAAACACTTGGAAAATGGCACTGTGCACTACACTAATGGATTTGCTCACAATGGGAAAGTGAAGGAGGTCTAAAGAGGCCAAACAAAAGCATCAGAAACATTGTTGTTAAATTATTTTTGACAAATTTACATTTTTTATGATTGCATGGGAGATGAAATGGCACGTTGGATCTGGCGGTGGGTCCCCCTTTCTTTGTATTTATGGATGTTGGAGGCTGGGGAGCACTATGCATGAAGAGAATTCGGCCACTGAAGTTGGCTTTGTTGGCTCTGAAACCTGACAACATGTCTATGGTTCAATCCGCTTGACCTTGGCATTTTTTCCTGGCATATGAGTCTCCCAGTTGTTTGCACACTGTACAGTTTTCACAGATCTAACTCACACTTGACTGTAAATAAATATTTGTTTATTTGAAATTTAGTTGTCTTTTTTTAGTTCGTTTGTAACTTATCAGTAAATAAATGCTTTTTATAATAAATTGTATTGTGTTTTGGCTTTATGCACTGTTAGTGAAGTGGATTTTTATTCAAAAATAAAAACATTGCTTACATTATCAGCCTTCCTTTATACGCTTTTAAACATGCTAATATCCAAAGTCTTAAAAGAACTTCAGTTTGCATACTTCCTCAATCGGAGGCTATCCAAAAAATTTAGAGCATTTAGACTGCTTAAGACATGAGCAATCTCATATGTAATAAACATGGTCCTTAGTGGGTTTTTTTTTTTTTTTGTATACTGTGTAATGCTTGGATGTTTAATTTGTATTATAATGCACTGATCCCTAGCCGGTTTTTTTTTAGTTCTCATATCAATGCATTTACATTAACACGGATTCATAAAGAGCTTTGTCCATTTAGGAAATGCCTTCTGAAACAGCAGAAATCACCAAATTTTGCATAGAGCTCAAGTGCATGTTCAGACAAAGCATTCATCTCTCAATATTTATATTTTCCACGTATGATTTTAAATTTGTCAAAACATGACACCTAGAGGCTTTCAGTGGTTTTTATTCAACCATTCTGCCAACATGGCAATACACAATTCCACTTAAAATGCTTTAAAACCATACATTAAAAAAAATAAAACAAGATTAAACTAAGTGAAACCAGCATTAAAGCAGTTACAGAGCAAATACAAGAAATGTGAAAAAGGGAAGCAAATACTTCCTTACAAAACTTTATTTGAAAATTTACATTTCTGTACATAATTTAATGATCACTTTTAGGGTTAAATATGCAAGAAGTTGAATAGAAAAACAAAACACTACAATAGTTTAAGGGTTTAGCTATCAGTGGAGGTGGTCTTCTTGGAATCCCATGCTTGAACTTTCACATTTTTTGAAAAACCCATTGTGCCTCTGAAAACACAAGAATAAGGGAATGCCTAATAAAACAATGTAGTTTGTGGCAGGTGTGACTGATGGCACGTAACAACCGTTAGTGTTTGTCAGTGGAATTACCCAGCCATTTGAAAGCCAAACAATAAAACCAATGAGTTTAATAAACATTTGGGAAACTGCTTTAGATCTTCAAAATCTTCCAACTCCCTATTTGCTGGATGCAATAAAAATGACCATTTCATAATTATCGGATGTGTTGTTGAATGATGCTGTTGGTAGGCTTGGGTTTCTTCACCGCATCCTTTTCAAAACTCTTCCAAAGTCGAATGGTTTCATCAGCGGCAACAGAAGCCACAGTCGAACCATCTGGACTGAGTGCCAAGTTGAGGACTCGGTCTTCGTGTCCTGAGACAGATGATTGGGAAAAGAGAGGAATTAATTTTATTTCTCAATTTATTGTGCATGTAATATTCAACTGAAGGAAGGATGACCACACAAAACTTTATGAAGTACAACAATCTCAAACTTGCCTTCAAGCTCTGCAACTTTAGTGAGTGAGGGGTATTTCCAAATGATAACCTTGTCATGAGCAAAACCGTGACCAGACACCAACTCTTTGTAGTTCGGTGCAAAAACAAGAGATGATACCTGAAAGGAAATTATCATTTAGTTGTCAAATTACTGACGTCACGTGTACTATAACACACAAGCCAACAGTGAGTGAGCCCACCTGTGAACAAGTATCTAGGGCACTGATACAAGAGCCGCTGTTGGCATTCCAGATGCGAATGTGACGGTCACTGGTGCCCCCTCCTGACGCAAGGATGCTAGGCTGCCAAGGGCACCATGCCAAAGCCTTAAGGGTGCAAAAAACACAAAACAAACAAAGGTGAACTAAAACCACAAATGGAAGACCAGTGGTGGAACTGAAGACATCTTGCCAAATTCAAAAATCACCTTGACTGCTCCCTGGTGTTCACTAAGAGCATGGATGGCTTGATACTCTGAGCCAGTTGTCATTGGCCAAATGTACACCATGTTGTCATTACCACCACTAGCTAAGTATTTCCCATCTGGGGACCAGGTAAGGCCACAGACTTCCTGAGTGTGTCCACCAAAGGTGAAGATGTGGTGGTCTGCTACCCGGACATCATGCTGATGAATCAAACCAGACCTGGAGCCACTAAGGAGAAAACAAAATGTGTTAAAACACTCAAATGCATATAATCTGCAGAGCACAAGGTGCTGGTCTTACCTAGACAAAACGTGATCATTCCAACTCAAGCAACCAACCCTTGCCGAATGGCCATCCATGCTACGGAGACGTTTTTGGTACTGAACATCCCAGAGCTGCAAGAAAATGGCATGAAATTCAGCAAGAGGGCAATTCAATTAGATCTTGGTGCTCTAAAATAATACATTGGATAGAAATGGCTATTTGAGAGTTTGAAGAGCGAAGTTCTGAAAACAAGCAGATGTGTTATTACGGCATTACATTTTGGGATGCCTTTGAATATTGTCTTGGACAATGGAAGGCTTCGTCCAAGAACAAATAAAATAAAAATTAACCACAGTATGAGAAAATGTAACCACTTGCCTCAACTTTACAATCACTGGTCCCAATGGCCAAGAAATTGCCATCTTTGCTCCAAGAGACCGAGCAGATGAACTCATTATCATCCTCCATTTTCTTTAATAAAACTATGTCCCCTGCAGCAGCATCCCACAAATACACATGGTTGGCAAGGCCAACTGCCAACAGGTTCTGCCTTCCCCAATCCATCAGGTTCAGATCTGAACAGAAATTGACATATTAGTCTCAAATAGAAAATCTTCAAATCTGTTTTTATGAAAAGTGATCAGCTCACAGAAATCATTTTTGATATCAGGGGCATCTAGAATCCGCTCTGGAACCGAGGAAATGTACCGGCTCTTCTTGATAGAGACCGGTGTGGGCACCTGACTGTAGAGAACCTTTAAATTATTCTGATAACCTGTGGGAGATATTGTTTGGTTAACTCAAGAGACCCGTTTGTGGAAGGACTTCACCAGGCAAAATTAAACTGAATAAGCTAAAAACAAAAACAAAAAAAAAGTTAGTTTTTCTGAATTGCTAAAACACTAAACCCCAATCTCTGAACCAAATTCTCACTAGCTTAAACCAATTTGTCGAATAAAGCACTCTTTCTGCTAAACCTTAAACGCGTTCAGGCAGTTAGGCTCTAGTTGCAAATCTCATGCACTCTTTTTGCAAAACTCCAAACACATTAGGGCGGTATTCGAATTTTAAATGTGCGTTAAGGAGGCAGCCTTATCAGTGGCGCACGAGATGCGATAACGATGCAAGTGTCATTGCATTATAATGTTTTTGTTAGCCTATCCAGTTGAAGCCACTATGCGGCGCTGCTGCAATGTTAAATTACAAATATTGCGTGAAAAGATCAATGCAGAGAAGATCTTTTACGTCAAAACTGAAACCAAGCCGTTTACACAGAATGCATATTTCGTGCACTCTCATATTTCGCATTTTCAACAATCACTGTTGCACTCACGTCTCGCACAAAAGAGGCATGTTTAGAAATCCATGTAAATTAAATGCATGTTTTTAAATAAAAAATATATTCTGTGTGATTGGCTTTTAGCCCTTTGTATTATACTAGGCATACATACATGCCGTTGTGTTTATAGTCGTTTATAATCTAATTATAACCAAGTTGCTTAAACATTATGCACTTTTCTCACAGATGGTCATGTTATCTTATGTTTTGCTTGATGCACCCCTATTGTGGCCTCAGGAGAGAAGCCAAATGCTTTTCTTCACCCTAACTGAAATTATGCATATTAAATTCGAATATTGATCATATTTAAGTACAAAATTCTAATTTAGTTTTCCAGACATTTTGACAGCCCTAAAACACATTTTCATTCATCACACTGGGACGCATTTGTGCTGCAAAATGCTAAACACAAGTGGCAAAAGTTAAACTACTAAAGCACAGTTGTCATCGTTTACACACAACGATTCAAAATTGTTCACACTTGTTTCTAATGTGATCAAAGCAACTGTACAAAATATGAGCCAGTTCAGAGTGCACAAGTGGCACAGGTGACTGAATGATGATACCAGATGGAAACGATCTGAGAAGGAGAGGAGGAAGAGGATGAGGAGCGAAAGAGTAAGGTTTAGAGTGTTATCAAGGCTGGATCTGTCAGACCAGAGGGTTTTTTTCCTCGGTCACAGGTAAAGACAACATTACCTGTGATGTGGACAAAGTCCTCAGGCTGGACTCAAGCACAAAGACATGATGCCGAGACAGAATGAATCTCTCATTGACCCCGATTTTACAATTGCACAACTTACAGTATTTGAGTGTACTGTAACATGCTATTCATTTAGTTCCATTTGACCTTTGCAGTATCCAAGTGCGGAATATATACAAACATTCAGGACTATTCAATATTCAGCACAATACTATTCTTGCAGTGCATACTGTACAGTAGGCCTATACAATATATTCAGCTTACTTTGTTGCAATTACTATACTTTTTTACAGAATTGCAAAATTTACTCAATACAATACTTTTTCTGTGATGTTCTGGATGCCATGTTCCTCTGTAGTGTCTAATCAATGCTCTGTGGTGTTTATTTTATCGACTCGTGTGTGTGTGTGTGTGGTCTGAGAGCACCGTTTGATTTTGAGTGCAAGTGAAATGGTTTTGCAGTGATTGTTTGATTTTGATGGAGTCAGAGGTTTCGTGAATTTATTTTGAGTATTTGGATTGGCGTTTAAGATTGAGAAAATGAGTGATGGTTTCAAGAAATGCGTTTTAGCAATTCAGAAAAACAGTCAATTAAACACACACAAACACCATACATACCTTCAGGGGCATTCAGTGGTTTTCCTCCTAAATGTAGGATCTTTGCTTCATCAATGTCATATCCATTTAGTGTCACAGACCAAGCTTTCTGATTTGGCTGGCAGGACAATAATTTATAAAGTCAGAAAACATCTAGAAACTGGCATATGGATTGATCATAATAATGATGATGATAATAAAAGAGACTCATAATTGGATCATCATCCTCATAAGACTCTTAAAATTATTCTTATAAAAAGTTACTTCTACTATAATTTATTATAAAAACTTTTTTTTAAACAATTACTACTACAAGTTATTACAACAACAACAACTATTATTATGTAACTTACTGCTGTAGAGGATGCGGTTTCTTCCACTGGCTCGTTCTCTTTGGAAATAAGAAAACTTGCTACATCCAACTGTTTGTTATTCCGTGTTGGGATGAATCGATCTCCTCCTGCCTTTGAGGGGGTGTTTTGGGCTTTGCCGTTCTTTCCTGTTGGGAGACATCAGAGATGTAACACTGAAGACACTCCAGCGCTACAGTGAGCAGGACCCACGCGACACTCACCGGGTGTTTTACTGGGGGTTTTGGAAAGGCTCGCGGATCTGTTGACACTCTTGTTCGGCGAGAGGGAGTTCGTGCTGGTGGAGTTGGATGTGCTGGCTTTTCTCTGCCACCTCGCCATCGGGGCATTTGTGATGGGCATGTCCAGACGGAGGACGTTGTGGATGTCATTCTCAAACCCAAAATGGGACATTACTAACGTTACTGCAGCCACGATCACTCTGCAGGAGAAAGAGGACAAATAACAGCAAAGTTAGAGTCTGGCTATAGAGCACGTGAAGCACTATGAAGTGCCGTTTAAAGTTTAAAAACTACATAATACCAAGTCAATAAATATATATATTATGTAAGTTAAGCTTTCCATAAGCTTTAACATAAAAACGTATAAATGTATATATGAACAGTTATGAAATGCAACCAAATACAATGTTGACTACTGCAGTTGTGTTCATAACTTCATAGCTGACTCGAAAAAAAAACATAGAAGACACTCCAGCGCTACAGTGAGCAGGACCCACGCGACACTCACCGGGTGTTTTACTGGGGGTTTTGGAAAGGCTCGCGGATCTGTTGACACTCTTGTTCGGCGAGAGGGAGTTCGTGCTGGTGGAGTTGGATGTGCTGGCTTTTCTCTGCCACCTCGCCATCGGGGCATTTGTGATGGGCATGTCCAGACGGAGGACGTTGTGGATGTCATTCTCAAACCCAAAATGGGACATTACTAACGTTACTGCAGCCACGATCACTCTGCAGGAGAAAGAGGACAAATAACAGCAAAGTTAGAGTCTGGCTATAGAGCACGTGAAGCACTATGAAGTGCCGTTTAAAGTTTAAAAACTACATAATACCAAGTGAATAAATATATATTATGTAAGTTAAGCTTTCCATAAGCCTTAACATAAAAACGTATAAATGTATATATGAACAGTTATGAAACGCAACCAAATACAATGTTGACTACTGCAGTTGTGTTCATAACTTCATAGCTGACTCGAAAAAATTTTTTTTTATATTTCATCTTACCAAAAATCCAACAAATCCGTTTCCTTCCAAGCACAATAAAATTGTCCCCAAAGATGAAGCGCTCTTATTCACACACAAGCTTCGTGAGTATTTCGTCTCTCCACAAGCAGAGTCAACTATCATCTGAGCAGGTGAAGACAGTTAACGGATAAACGCCAGTTTAAATGTCTGAATCGCCTGTCGTGATTGGTCAATTCAAAAAACCAACGTTTTCGCTGTTACCAAGGCAGCAGGGCAGAATGCTGCGCGCTGATTGGTGAATCGCATCACAGCGCACTTCCTGACAGTATTACATATTAGCAGTCCTTTGTTGGGCTCGTTTCTGTGCACGTTGATTTTTTAATATCGTTCATATATTTCGGGTAAAAACGTAGATTCGATAGGATCATGTTTCTGAAAGATGCATTCTGGTTGAGCTGTCAATTGGAATCATATACATAAGGAATTTGAATTGGTTAGCGTTTCATGTGCTCACAGAAATACAACAAATACACCAGCTAGACACAGAATTGTAGGAGCAATAACATATTTACAAAATATAAGAACGTAGTAATACAAATAGTAAATGTACATATAGTTGTTATACGCAGGAATGGGCAGATGAGTAAAAACGATTAAAAATGTAAGTAAAATAGAAAACTGAATATTGCACGCACAGATTTGTAAACATGAAACATGTTTGAATATGGAAAATGTAAGTATTTATGTATTGCACACGGTCTGGCCTGAAAATATCAAAGATATCAAATGATACGCACATTCGCTTTCATTGCATTTTCTTTCACTACAGAGAATGGTGGCCGTCAGTTTCTTGACAAAAAGGGATACTTTTATTTTGAAACCCGACAGAACGGGTTTCAAAATAAAAGTATCTCTCACTGAAAATGGAAATTGTGACATCATTTCAAAACCGTATGGATTCAGATGTTAATGACAGCCACAGTCAAGAAACTGGGCCACCATTCTCTGTAGTGAAAGAAAATGCAATGAAAGCGAAGATTAAAAGTTTTATTTTGAAACCCGTTCTGTCGTTTAGAGATTAAAAGTTTTATTTTGAAACCCGTTCTGTCGTTTAGAGATTAAAAGTTTTATTTTGAAACCCGTTCTGTCGTTTAGAGATTAAAAGTTTTATTTTGAAACCCGTTCTGTCGTTTAGAGATTAAAAGTTTTATTTTGAAACCCGTTCTGTCGTTTAGAGATTAAAAGTTTTATTTTGAAACCCGTTCTGTCGTTTAGAGATTAAAAGTTTTATTTTGAAACCGTTTAGAGATTAAAACTTTATTTTGAAACCCGTTCTGTCGTTTAGAGATTAAAACTTTTATTTTGAAACCCGTTCTGTCGTTTAGAGATTAAAACTTTTATTTTGAAACCCGTTCTGTCGTTTAGAGATTAAAACTTTTATTTTGAAACCCGTTCTGTCGTTTAGAGATTAAAACTTTATTTTGAAACCCGTTCTGTCGTTTAGCGATTAAAACTTTATTTTGAAAACCGTTCTGTCGTTTAGAGATTAAAACTTTATTTTGAAACCCGTTCTGTCGTTTAGCGATTAAAACTTTATTTTGAAAACCGTTCTGTCGTTTAGAGATTAAAACTTTATTTTGAAAACCGTTCTGTCGTTTAGAGATTAAAACTTTATTTTGAAAACCGTTCTGTCGTTTAGAGATTAAAACTTTATTTTGAAAACCGTTCTGTCGTTTAGAGATTAAAACTTTATTTTGAAAACCGTTCTGTCGTTTAGAGATTAAAACTTTATTTTGAAAACCGTTCTGTCGTTTAGAGATTAAAACTTTATTTTGAAAACCGTTCTGTCGTTTAGAGCAGTGGTTCTCAAACTTTTTACAGCGGCGTACCCACTGGGGCATTTAACATTCTTCTGCGTACCCCCTCTCTTCCACTTAGACCACAGTCACACCTTTTTATTAAAGGACAATATTTGTCCCCTTAAATTGATTTGCAGGTGCATTTTTTACCTTTATAGAAGCAAATATTTTCTATTCTTATTAATTGTATGTCATATTTTATATCATATTCTTAACATTCAATTAAGTGTATTATTAATATAATAAATAAAGCAATAAATGATGGCAAATTGAAGTGATACTTGTAGATTTAAAAATAAAACTGCCATAGATGGTGGCAAGTCGCTGTCTTAATGAGCCAGGCATCGCGTCAGTCATTCAGTAACGAAGCAAAATGCTGTAGTTATGAATAGGTTATTAATCACTGACTCTCCAAATCATTCAAAGCATCAGATTCATTCACTAATGAAACACTGCTGTATGTTGCCTGGAGACGCACACCAGATGATATTTCGTTGGAACTATTATTTCGTTGCAAAATAGAACAAACATGACATTATTCTGTTTAAAATGTAGGCTACATTTAAAATGTAAAATGTTCACTTAATAT
>NW_015505646.1:188033-189350 GCF_001515645.1 Sinocyclocheilus grahami
CCGTTCTGTCGTTTAGAGATTAAAACTTTATTTTGAAAACCGTTCTGTCGTTTAGAGCAGTGGTTCTCAAACTTTTTACAGCGGCGTACCCCCTGGGGCATTTAACATTCTTCTGCGTACCCCCTCTCTTCCACTTAGACCACAGTCACACCAAAGGACAATAGGACAATATTTGTCCCCTTAAATTGATTTGCAGGTGCATTTTTTACCTTTATAGAAGCAAATATTTTCTATTCTTATTAATTGTATGTCATATTTTATATCATATTCTTAACATTCAATTAAGTGTATTATTAATATAATAAATAAAGCAATGAATGATGGCAAATTGAAGTGATACTTGTAGATTTAAAAATAAAACTGCCATAGATGGTGGCAAGTCGCTGTCTTAATGAGCCAGGCATCGCGTCATTCATTCAGTAACGAAGCAAAATGCTGTAGTTATGAATAGGTTATTAATCACTGACTCTCCAAATCATTCAAAGCATCAGATTCATTCACTAATGAAACACTGCTGTATGTTGCCTGGAGACGCACACCAGATGATATTTTGTTGGAACTATTATTTCGTTGCAAAATAGAACAAACATGACATTATTCTGTTTAAAATGTAGGCTACATTTAAAATGTAAAATGTTCACTTAATATGACCTTTTTTGTTGAACTGTTGTAAAAATTAATGCCACATTTGCCATCGATTTGCTAAAGCAGCATATTCAGCGGGCATCCTATCACATGCATGCTGCTTGTGTGGATGCAGTCAGTTTTGACCGCAAAAGATGAGGTAAACAGATTGGATATCATGTATTTGACAGTTTACGCCACTCCCATTTTCCTGATTTTACATTAAAAGTGGCATTTTGCTTGTCAGAAATACATGTTCGGTTTTAATGTTACTCTGAGGTCGATTAACGCGGATACGCGTTTTGAGGCATCTTCTCCTGATCACACCGAAAAGAACTTAAATTACACTTTCAGTTTTGATCTTACAGATAAGAGCAATACATTAATCGAATCTGTAAAGGGTCTACTTTTATTTGTATACACACATAATAACAACAGAACTTTGTGCATTTATAAAATAAAGAAAACAAACAGGGTGTGCTGTCTGCGGCCTTGGTCTGCGTAATCTTTATTTAGAAACGCGTCATTAAAATGAACTGTAACTCAGCAAATACTCAACAAAGAGACATGAGAGATATATCCATAGAAAGCTTGACATGTCTACTTTTAAACTAAGCAAGTCTTATCGAAAGCAAATATTCTGTGATAAAGTAATCCATATGAAACCAACACGATGTCCAGTCTTTCACATCT
>NW_015505646.1:190380-197205 GCF_001515645.1 Sinocyclocheilus grahami
GTGCTTGTGGTGTTCGGCCAATCACAATGCACTGGGTCAGCTGGCCAATCAGAGCAGACTGCGCTTGTCGGAAGGAGGGACTTTGTAGAAAACGAAGCGTTTGAGAGAGGCGGGGCATAGAGGACCTACAATAATGTACAGTATTTGAAAAATAATGTGTTTTTTGAACATTAAAGCATGTCAACATATTCTGTTACACCAAATACACAAAATAATGATCTTTTAAAAAAAGCATCATATGACCCCTTTAAACGCGGCTCTCTGTGTGCGCTTTGAATGTGCGCGCAGCTCCGAATGCACGTGAATGGTTTAAAACACTTGAATATTTAAATCAGCAAGATTTATAAACACGTGCAAACGATCAACTATGATCCGTTTTACCCCTACAAGCTAGTGAACAATGCAAATCAAGGAAGAAATTTTATATCACTGTTCAAGATAGCCCGCATGAGTAAGTATTTTTTATTAACCTACTTGTATTAGTTTTCACATAACTTGTACACATTTTACTAGTTAGACTTTCTCCAAACTATAATTCCTGACTAAATGTATAATCAAGTGAAACATTATGAAGTTTCATTCACAGCATCTAAATGTCACGATGCCAGGATGTTTTTTTTATGTTCTATAACAGACAGAAATATGATATAAAAGTAATATGAGTTATAATGTCACTAGCCTAATGTCAGTAAGAATGATTAGTCAAAACTTTACTGTGATAGGATATTCTCTGTTCATGAATATAGCCATACATGTTTATAATTATAGTTTTTGGATTGTATAGGCCTACATGCAAAGCATTCTTGTGTTTATGAATGTAACTAAGCTTCTGTTCATGAAGATCTGTTCTGGTGTAAATATTTTGAATGTGTGTCTTATGGAGTAATGACGCTGAAATGTTTGAAACTGTTTTCATTTTGGTTTAGGACTGTGGCTGCATCACCGGCATCTTGCACAAGAAAGGCACACGCACGTCGTTCAGTTTTGAGTTTGCTGGAAAATCACACTGAGTAAGTGCACAGTATAGTAATTGTATTATTCCCAGAATATGTGGTAATATTATTTGTGGTTGATAGTGTTAAAATGTTAGAA
Source organism: Sinocyclocheilus grahami (assembly GCF_001515645.1). Classification (NCBI taxonomy): domain Eukaryota; kingdom Metazoa; phylum Chordata; class Actinopteri; order Cypriniformes; family Cyprinidae; genus Sinocyclocheilus; species Sinocyclocheilus grahami. The sequence continues at coordinate 191,473 of NW_015505646.1, forward strand.
TTGGCATTGTTTTCTCATGAAGTATGCATACTATACTAAGGTACTGTGGGGAGTACACCACTCTTGCCTTCACCTGCATCTCTCAAAGGAAGGGGGCACTCGTTCAGTTTTCAACTCCGTTTCAGAAGTGTGCATTCACTATTTTACAGATGTTACTTTCATTTGATTTAGTTACTTTGTGGTAAAATATGTTTGCTATGTGGTAATTGTGTTCTTTGTTTAGATAAATTAGTACTGGTATCAGTGAACATCATAATAATGTTAATAATGTAGTTTGTGTAAACAGCATGCTTGCTTTTTTATTTCAGATGTGAGAATAACAGTGCAAAAGAACCTGTTGCAAAGAGAGCCAAAGCAAATAAGCAGCCCACTTGGTCATGGAAACCAGAGACTGACGTTGACATGTTCCACAGGCTCTGAGATTTCTGCCCCGCACAAGAGCCTGGACCACAGCTAAGACCATGTGATGCACACATTCCCAAAATGATGTGCTAGTTATATATATTCTAAATAAACTACAAACAAAAAAATAGATACATTTCTTTTTCCTCATTATTTCTTGTAGCAATTCCCTCTCAGTCACACACCTGACAGCTCATTATGCAGCTCATTATGCAGGCCTTTGTCTTCTCAGGTGTGAATCACTCATTATACATGACCATTCACGCCCCCTCGCATATTCCTTTTCTACACAAAAAGTGTCTTAGAAAATTTAAATCAATATATTGTTTTCTGTGAGTGAGTAAACAAGATGATTTTCACATCATTCTGATGCAAAAACTCTAGACTTCAAGATCTGTTCTCAATAGTCCTGTGAACAAATATTCTGTATGTGTTTTATGGCCTTATTTCAGTGACTTTAAAATTTTAGGTTTTCACTAAGCACGCATAAACGTTGTTTTCTCAAAAACACAATCACATACATACATGCTGCTCACATTATGATTATGGTGCTACTAAACTTAGTCATTAAAATGTTTATTAGCAACTGAAAAAAGCACAAATGTCAGGACATGTCAAAACTTCTCCAGGGCCCAAAACACCCTCAGACCCCAGAGGGTTAAGTTGGGGTAGAATTAAATGAATGCCAAAACTCTGAATTTTGTTCGCGTACCCCCCTCCGTCATCTCACGTACCACTGGTTTAGAGATTAAAACTTTTATTTTGAAACCCGTTCTGTCGTTTAGAGATTAAAACTTTTATTTTGAAAACCGTTGTCGTTTAGAGATTAAAACATTTATTTTGAAAACCGTTCTGTCATTTAGAGATTAAAACATTTATTTTGAAAACCGTTCTGTCATTTAGAGATTAAAACATTTATTTTGAAAACCGTTCTGTCATTTAGAGATTAAAACATTTATTTTGAAAACCGTTCTGTCATTTAGAGATTAAAACATTTATTTTGAAAACCGTTCTGTCATTTAGAGATTAAAACATTTATTTTGAAAACCGTTCTGTCATTTAGAGATTAAAACATTTATTTTGAAAACCGTTCTGTCATTTAGAGATTAAAACATTTATTTTGAAAACCGTTCTGTCATTTAGAGATTAAAACATTTATTTTGAAAACCGTTCTGTCATTTAGAGATTAAAACATTTATTTTGAAAACCGTTCTGTCATTTAGAGATTAAAACATTTATTTTGAAAACCGTTCTGTCATTTAGAGATTAAAACATTTATTTTGAAAACCGTTCTGTCATTTAGAGATTAAAACATTTATTTTGAAAACCGTTCTGTCATTTAGAGATTAAAACATTTATTTTGAAAACCGTTCTGTCATTTAGAGATTAAAACATTTATTTTGAAAACCGTTCTGTCATTTAGAGATTAAAACATTTATTTTGAAAACCGTTCTGTCATTTAGAGATTAAAACATTTATTTTGAAAACCGTTCTGTCATTTAGAGATTAAAACATTTATTTTGAAAACCGTTCTGTCATTTAGAGATTAAAACATTTATTTTGAAAACCGTTCTGTCATTTAGAGATTAAAACATTTATTTTGAAAACCGTTCTGTCATTTAGAGATTAAAACATTTATTTTGAAAACCGTTCTGTCATTTAGAGATTAAAACATTTATTTTGAAAACCGTTCTGTCATTTAGAGATTAAAACATTTATTTTGAAAACCGTTCTGTCATTTAGAGATTAAAACATTTATTTTGAAAACCGTTCTGTCATTTAGAGATTAAAACATTTATTTTGAAAACCGTTCTGTCATTTAGAGATTAAAACATTTATTTTGAAAACCGTTCTGTCATTTAGAGATTAAAACATTTATTTTGAAAACCGTTCTGTCATTTAGAGATTAAAACATTTATTTTGAAAACCGTTCTGTCATTTAGAGATTAAAACATTTATTTTGAAAACCGTTCTGTCATTTAGAGATTAAAACATTTATTTTGAAAACCGTTCTGTCATTTAGAGATTAAAACATTTATTTTGAAAACCGTTCTGTCATTTAGAGATTAAAACATTTATTTTGAAAACCGTTCTGTCATTTAGAGATTAAAACATTTATTTTGAAAACCGTTCTGTCATTTAGAGATTAAAACATTTATTTTGAAAACCGTTCTGTCATTTAGAGATTAAAACATTTATTTTGAAAACCGTTCTGTCATTTAGAGATTAAAACATTTATTTTGAAAACCGTTCTGTCATTTAGAGATTAAAACATTTATTTTGAAAACCGTTCTGTCATTTAGAGATTAAAACATTTATTTTGAAAACCGTTCTGTCATTTAGAGATTAAAACATTTATTTTGAAAACCGTTCTGTCATTTAGAGATTAAAACATTTATTTTGAAAACCGTTCTGTCATTTAGAGATTAAAACATTTATTTTGAAAACCGTTCTGTCATTTAGAGATTAAAACATTTATTTTGAAAACCGTTCTGTCATTTAGAGATTAAAACATTTATTTTGAAAACCGTTCTGTCATTTAGAGATTAAAACATTTATTTTGAAAACCGTTCTGTCATTTAGAGATTAAAACATTTATTTTGAAAACCGTTCTGTCATTTAGAGATTAAAACATTTATTTTGAAAACCGTTCTGTCATTTAGAGATTAAAACATTTATTTTGAAAACCGTTCTGTCATTTAGAGATTAAAACATTTATTTTGAAAACCGTTCTGTCATTTAGAGATTAAAACATTTATTTTGAAAACCGTTCTGTCATTTAGAGATTAAAACATTTATTTTGAAAACCGTTCTGTCATTTAGAGATTAAAACATTTATTTTGAAAACCGTTCTGTCATTTAGAGATTAAAACATTTATTTTGAAAACCGTTCTGTCATTTAGAGATTAAAACATTTATTTTGAAAACCGTTCTGTCATTTAGAGATTAAAACATTTATTTTGAAAACCGTTCTGTCATTTAGAGATTAAAACATTTATTTTGAAAACCGTTCTGTCATTTAGAGATTAAAACATTTATTTTGAAAACCGTTCTGTCATTTAGAGATTAAAACATTTATTTTGAAAACCGTTCTGTCATTTAGAGATTAAAACATTTATTTTGAAAACCGTTCTGTCATTTAGAGATTAAAACATTTATTTTGAAAACCGTTCTGTCATTTAGAGATTAAAACATTTATTTTGAAAACCGTTCTGTCATTTAGAGATTAAAACATTTATTTTGAAAACCGTTCTGTCATTTAGAGATTAAAACATTTATTTTGAAAACCGTTCTGTCATTTAGAGATTAAAACATTTATTTTGAAAACCGTTCTGTCATTTAGAGATTAAAACATTTATTTTGAAAACCGTTCTGTCATTTAGAGATTAAAACATTTATTTTGAAAACCGTTCTGTCATTTAGAGATTAAAACATTTATTTTGAAAACCGTTCTGTCATTTAGAGATTAAAACATTTATTTTGAAAACCGTTCTGTCATTTAGAGATTAAAACATTTATTTTGAAAACCGTTCTGTCATTTAGAGATTAAAACATTTATTTTGAAAACCGTTCTGTCATTTAGAGATTAAAACATTTATTTTGAAAACCGTTCTGTCATTTAGAGATTAAAACATTTATTTTGAAAACCGTTCTGTCATTTAGAGATTAAAACATTTATTTTGAAAACCGTTCTGTCATTTAGAGATTAAAACATTTATTTTGAAAACCGTTCTGTCATTTAGAGATTAAAACATTTATTTTGAAAACCGTTCTGTCATTTAGAGATTAAAACATTTATTTTGAAAACCGTTCTGTCATTTAGAGATTAAAACATTTATTTTGAAAACCGTTCTGTCATTTAGAGATTAAAACATTTATTTTGAAAACCGTTCTGTCATTTAGAGATTAAAACATTTATTTTGAAAACCGTTCTGTCATTTAGAGATTAAAACATTTATTTTGAAAACCGTTCTGTCATTTAGAGATTAAAACATTTATTTTGAAAACCGTTCTGTCATTTAGAGATTAAAACATTTATTTTGAAAACCGTTCTGTCATTTAGAGATTAAAACATTTATTTTGAAAACCGTTCTGTCATTTAGAGATTAAAACATTTATTTTGAAAACCGTTCTGTCATTTAGAGATTAAAACATTTATTTTGAAAACCGTTCTGTCATTTAGAGATTAAAACATTTATTTTGAAAACCGTTCTGTCATTTAGAGATTAAAACATTTATTTTGAAAACCGTTCTGTCATTTAGAGATTAAAACATTTATTTTGAAAACCGTTCTGTCATTTAGAGATTAAAACATTTATTTTGAAAACCGTTCTGTCATTTAGAGATTAAAACATTTATTTTGAAAACCGTTCTGTCATTTAGAGATTAAAACATTTATTTTGAAAACCGTTGTCGTTTAGAGATTAAAAGTTTTATTTTGAAAACCGTTCTGTCGTTTAGATATTAAAACTTTTATTTTGAAAACCGTTGTCGTTTAGAGATTAAAACATTTATTTTGAAAACCGTTCTGTCATTTAGAGATTAAAACTTTTATTTTGAAACCCGTTCTGTCGTTTAGAGATTAAAACTTTTATTTTGAAACCCGTTCTGTCGTTTAGAGATTAAAACATTTATTTTGAAAACCGTTCTGTCATTTAGAGATTAAAACTTTTATTTTGAAACCCGTTCTGTCGTTTAGAGATTAAAACTGTTATTTTGAAACCCGTTCTGTCGTTTAGAGATTAAAACTTTTATTTTGAAAAGGCTGCAGATGTGGGGCGGTTTGCCACTGTTGGGCGTGGCCTGTCTTTGACGTTTTCGTTGCACTGGTTGCAGTAGCAAAACAAACCCAATGTTATACGCAGCACTGTGTTCTGAGCTGCGTTTTCATTAGCAATTCACAGAGGTAAATACATTAATATTTATTTGAACGTCAGACGGTTATCATTTATTATGCCAGGTCTTATCTAACGAATGGGACACTACTAACGTTACGAGTTTTTCTCTTGACATGTTGAGTTTTTATGTTGACGGGTAACGTTATATACAATTTTCTGTTTTCGTGAGTGTGTGGTTATAATGTTGTTTCGAATCCTCGCAGGGTGTAAACGGTCAGGTTTGTGAAACTCTTTGAACGGTAGCAAGGAGGAAGTGGGGTTTGTTGGCGAGGAAAAGAAAGTAAACTGCTCCACAGTGCTCTTCTGGATCAGCGGGGTGGGTCAGCAGAGCCCACGTGTTAACAGCACATGTGACTGTCGTTTGCTTTAATACAGTGTTTCTCAACCAGGGGTCCGTGGACCCCCTAGTGGTCCTTGACGTAAGGCCAGGGGG
>NW_015505646.1:198496-199338 GCF_001515645.1 Sinocyclocheilus grahami
TGTTATGATCTTGAAAATATTTTGTGTGCATCTAAATAAATTTTACTTGAATTTTTATGTTCAAGCTCCATTACCGATGGAGGATATTGAAAAAATGGCGGAGGCCTGCATGAAAGACATTGATGATGATGAAGATGATAGTCTCGAGGATGATGAAGACCTCTTGGTAAATTAAACCTGTGATTATTGTCTGTTTCTCTTCACTGTCAGCACTTTCTGAATGTAGTATAGTGAGTTTATAGTGTTTGCTGTGATTCTCATTAGGCTGAGCTGCAGGAAGTGGTTGATGAGGAGGAAACCGAAGATTCAGGTGCCACAACCCCCGCCTCCCCCATTAGTGCGGAAACCTCTTCAGCAGAATTGACGGCAGCCAGCCATGTATGATCTAAAAGTTTATTTGGGAAGGCATAATAATATTGTCTTCATACAGTTGTGTTAGTTGTAATATCAAAGTTAGATTTTAATTGTTCTTTGAAGATATGTTGGCTCTATATGTGGTTATCATGTTGGTAATACCACTGAATCGCTCGTACATAGATTGAGCTCTTATACTTCACCATTCAATAGTTTTGGGGTCAATACATTTAAAAAATATATATTTTTTATTATTATTTGTTTATATTGTTGAATCTTTTTTTCTTTATTTCATTTCTAATTTTTAATGTATTATGTATTTAAACACTCCATTAAATTTATCAGAAGTGACAGTAAAGACAATTATGTTTCAAAATATTTCTAATAATTACAAAATATTTCAATAATTGATTCTGAAGGATCATGGAATACTTAAGAATTGGAGTTATGGCTGCTGAAAATTCAGCTTTGCCATCACCGGAATAAAT
>NW_015505646.1:200861-201881 GCF_001515645.1 Sinocyclocheilus grahami
TATCTATAAGCTAGTGTGCTCCAAAACAATGACAAAATTTGCATTCAGAAGATATAAGCGTTCAAAACTTCCGCCGGTATGGATCAACGATTTTGATGACGTCATCCTGCACTTCAGCTTCTCATCAAATTTTCTGTCCAATCAAATGTTCTCTAGAATCTGAAGCATCCCATCCCCTACACTATAAATAGACTCTGAAGCTGCGGCTGAAATCGGTTACTTATTCACTCATTACTATTTTCTGTATGGTGAATGGCACATAGTGCATTATATAGAGGATGGGCAACGCTCCAGGCAGTGTAAATATGCTTTCCATTGGGGCGAATGAAGTCTGGTTTCACGTTGTGTCACGTGAAAAGCCACAGAGCGCACATAGTCTGTAACGGTCCAGAGACACAATACCAAAGAGCAAATCATATGCACTAGACTCGTCGCAGACCATAAAACGTATCGTATCCATTTGAATTCTACAGAGAATGCTATATTTCATAAGATTAGGAGGAGAAAATGTAGAGAGATAACACCGGTGCCATTCACAAATTTATTACATAGTTTTCAAACTACACATCCTCAGCATGATTATGTGACTGTTTTGCTTTTGTAATAGTTTCATATTGAGTCTAAAGGAGTAATCTATTAGGCTGTGGATGTCATGAGCTATCAAATGCGGCTTTACTGAGCTCAATGGCTCTGACCCGAGCTGTGATATAAACGAAACACTATTGGCTATCCAAAAAAGGGGGTGGAACTGCTCGATATGTCCTACCCTGTCTTCCTGTTTCAGTTGAAATTATGTCACCACATAGAGCGTTTCAAGGTACTTCAGTGGACTTTTAAGGGTTACTAGTTAATGGTTGAAAGGTAAAATGTCTAGCTTTTGTCTGAATTTATGGGATTTATTTTCATTTAAACCAAGAAATAAAAATGTTTTAGGAAAAATGTCAAAATACAGAAAGGTTATATAAAACAATGAAGAATTTTATTCAGCACTGTTTCTAGGTCAGTAATCAAATGTAAGCA
>NW_015505646.1:202182-204992 GCF_001515645.1 Sinocyclocheilus grahami
TTTTTTTTTCATTTTCCATAATAGTAGTAGTCATAATTCAAAATGTACATAAACAAAATCTGTTATTTTTATTCAATAGATCATCAATGCCTGATTATGTTGAAAATGAGGGCTTTTCCCTTTAAGTTGTTCCTGACTTGCTAATTTAACTAGAAGTATGACATTCTACAGAGCTGTTTTTGTAAAGGGTACATTGTGGTTTCCTCTGCTCCTAAAGCACACTCACCAGCCGGACAGCCCACTAAAGACATTCTGTTGGAGCGACAGAAGGAGTACAGGATGGCAGCTCTCAAGGCCAAACAAGCAGGAGATATTGACCAAGCCAAAATGCATATAAAGGCCAGCAAGGTAAGACGTGGTTTCTAATCAAATGTATATAGCTATGTGTTGCTGTTTCTGTACTGTTCATTTTCAATCATTAAAGGTAAAAAAAAATAAAATCGGCTTGCCTCTCAGTGCTCTGTCAGTTATCAAATTCAGTTTGTACAGAATTGTGCAAAGTTTGGATTCCCTCTTTCTAATTAGTTACATACAGTTGATATATGAAAAGATTTGTAAATGTAGTTGTTTTCTTTGTTTTGTCACATAAAGTCTTTTAGTTTGATGTTTTACTTCAGTTAAAACCAAAAGCAGACTTCTGTAACTGTATTTTCTGTGCTGTCAGTTAACAGGCATGGCTTTATACATGTATCAAACCCTGTTAATGTGTATTTTTCCATTTGCCTTCTGCTCTAATATGGAAGTTTTGACTTAAAGGGATACTTCACCCCAAAATGAAAATTTTATCAATAATCACTTACCCCCATGTCGTTCCAAACCCCTAAAAGCTTCGTTCGTCTTCGGAACACAATTTAAGATATTTTGGATGAAACTGGGAGGCTTGTGACTGTCTGATGACTGTCAAATAAATTACACTGTCAAGGTCCAGAAAAGTATGAAAGACATCGGTAGAATAGTCCATCTGCCATCAGTGGTTCAACCGTAACGTTCTGAAACGATGAGAATACTTTTTGTACACGAAGAAAACAAAAATAACGACTTCATTCAACAATTTGTCTCCTCTGTGTCTCTCCGCATCACCGTAGCGCCATTTTGAAGAAAAACCGTAAGCAGCGTATGCTACTCTGTGTCAGCCGCGACACAAGGATACGTTTTCTACGTGTATTTACGTTTTGATTTGAACAAAAACAGCGCATCCGTGCAGCGCGGCTGACACCGAATAGCATACGCTGCTTGCGTTCAGTGGTTATTCTCCAAAATGGCGCTACGGTGATGCGGAGAGAGAGAGGAGATGAATTGTTGAATAAAGTCGTTATTTTTGTTTTCTTCGCGTACAAAAAGTATTTTCGCCGCTTCATAATGTTACGGTTGATCCACTGATGGCAGATGGACTATTCTGACGATGTTTTTTATACTTTTCTGGACCTTGACAGTGTAATTTACTTGACAGTTAATAGGACAGTCACAAGCCTCCCGGTTTTCATCCAAAATATCTTAAATTGTGTTCTGAAGACGAACAAAGCTTTTACCGGTTTGGAACGACATGGGGGTAAGTGATTAAAGACAAAATTTTCATCTTGGGGTGAAGTATCCCTTTAAACCTGCCAAAGAATTTGTATCTCAAAGCCTTTACTGTTTTTACCATTTCAGTTGGTTTTGCATTTAATTCAAGGCATCTACTACTTCAGCTATGTTGTCATGCAAGTTTGGATATTCCTCTTAACGAAGTGTCTTGTTCCCATAAACCATGATTACTAATAACTCACGTGTAACAAGTTATTTTAGGTATTCAAGAATTGTAGGAAGTAGACAAAGAATTGCACTATGCTGTTTGCTTGTTTGGCTCAGGGATTCGATGCAGCAGTTGAGGCTTTGGAGAAAGGCCAGCCGGTGGACATGAGCTCCATTCCTCCCCCTCTGTCTCAAGGTTAGACCGAATTATTTTCTGTGGTCAGAAAAATACTGTAGTAGCTATGATATGTTGCATATTTGTTTACATATTTTCACGGCTTGTAGCTTTATAGTGTAAGGCTTAATTCTTTTCCACAGCCTCTACAGTTACTCACCCTGCACCTCAAAAAGCCATTACCTCACCTTCAGCTCCTGGTTAGTACACCAGTTCTCACGTCAGATATTTTCAGAGACTGAACGTGTGTCTCTTTTAATAGTCTAATTACTGTACTTGTGACCTGAGTTTGAATGCTTTTCCTGTCTCCTAGTGTTCATTTTTTTGTTTTTGTTATACCAGCAGACAGCGGTTCTGGTCCAGCTCAGCCCCAGACTGTTCTTGAAGCTCTGGAACAGAGGATGGCCAAGTACAAAGAGGCCTTCACACAAGCTAAGGCCAGCGGGGATGAGCGCAAAGCCCGCATGCATGACCGCATTGCTAAAGTTAGTAAACCTGTCAAAATGACACCTGAACCTCAAATAATGGCACATTGTCACTACTGAATGTCCACCAACTTTTGGTTTCTCTTGCAGTGTTTCCTTTTTAGATTTTATCTGATTGTGGAACTCCTTTTAAGTTCATTTTAACATAATGCAGCACATTTTTGCACTCAGCGAGGTGTTTGCACAGACTTGTTGATTTCAGATTATGTTCTTTTTGTGACCCACAGCAATACCAGGCTGCCATCCGTGCCCATAAAGCAGACCGACCTATCAATTTTGATGAACTTCCAGCCCCTCCAGGTCGGTTCTTCTGTAGTCAAAAAGAAGATGTTTACATGTATATATTTTTGTGTACATGTCCACTACCATTCAAAAGTTTGGTACCATTTTTAAATGTTCTTTGAAAGAAGTCTCTTATG
>NW_015505646.1:205468-206597 GCF_001515645.1 Sinocyclocheilus grahami
TTTTAAGATTTAGCATTTGTAGATGGTCTAAAGCAAAGAAATTTTTAAAATTCTGAAAATCTTTTAGAGCTTATGAATTTTGTTTAAAAAATAAAACATATTACACATTAGTGAATAAATCAGTATATATCAAATTATGTAATTTACAAGCGTCACATTTGTGATTTTTTTCATGTAAGCTATAGCTTCTGACCTTTAAATCAAAATCAATACTCATTATTTTATGACATCAATTACTGCTTTATTTATTCAGAAACAGCCTAAATGTTATTTGTGTAGGCTATTTTACTTTTAGTTTAATTACAAGTAGGCCAACAGCGCCCCCTACAGATTAAAACTATTTACGGAACGGGCGTTAGGACCTGGGGGAGGCTGCCGCTGCTGCCACTGCACGTGCTATTACTGTTTACTCTATAACACACCTAATGCCTCATTCTGTACATGCATTCTCAGATTAAATGCAGCGATCCAAAAGAGTGAATCTAATCATCATTCAGAAAAAACTTTGCTTCAAGAATGAGCCACACTGCTGACGCGATCTAATCACTAGCACACCCTGAGCTCATGTGAGTTAACAAATTCCTCTTGTCTGCAAGGCATATCGGCATAATTTTTCATATTGGGCCGATGCCGATATTTACATTTAAAGCCATTATCAGCCGATTCTGATATCAGTGCGATAATATCGTGCATCCCTATTGAAAATTATAATTGAAACAGTGATATTTTTTTTCAGAATTCCAATAATAGAAATTTCAAAAGAACCATAATTATTTGAAATAGAAATGTTTTGTAGCATTATGCTACAAACCACCTGGCGCAAGGCAGTGTGACATAAATGGGAGGCCACACGCAAATTAAATTAACCCAAAAATATTTGTTTATTAATGTAATCCATAACTGAATTAAACCATATCAACACAAAAGGAAAGAGAAAAAGACACACACACAAAAAATTAAAGTATGCACAGTAAGGTCACAAAGACCTTTTTATCAGTCAACTCATCACCGGTAACCCACTGCACCTGCCGCTTGACTCCACCCTGCAAACACACAAGAAAAAAAAGAGAACACAAAACAAACTGTTTTTTATATTTAATATTTTTTATATTTAAAGCGAGTTTTTTGG
>NW_015505646.1:207481-241680 GCF_001515645.1 Sinocyclocheilus grahami
AGCACACAAAAATCTCTGTCAAATGGGTTTAAATCTGGTTATTTTCTCCTCAGCTCAGCAGCAGCTGGAGTTTCTTGAAGGCCGCAAAAAGCAGTACATGAAAGCAGCGCTGCAGGCAAAGCAAAAGAATGACCTAGAGCATGCCAAGACCCTCCTGCGTGCAGCAAAAAGTTTGGACCCCATGATAGAAGCCGCCCGCAGTGGCAAGACAGTGGATGTAAGCAAGGAAATACTGTCATTGTTTTTTACCAAATTCTTTAACAAATCCATAATGACATGAGTAATAACTCCCCCTTTATTTTCAGGTGCCTTCACCGCCTGGAGATGAGGATAAGGACTTCATCCTAGTCCATCACAGTGATGTTCAGATCTCAGAGAAGGCTGAAGAGGTCTACACTCAACTCACAAAACTACTCAAAGAGCAATATGAGGTAACAAGAAGGTGGCGATTTAATGAAGTAACCGAGAGAATGGATCTGTGCCAAAACCTAGTGAGCCACCTTGCTGTCTACTGTTAACATAGTCAGCTACCGTCGAAATGGATCTGAAATGAAATCTCATACGTCACTGAATTGGAACTCTGTATGTGCACGCTACACAAATAGCATACTACATTTTTGAATGCAATAGTTTGACATTAGCATGATGCTCAGCTAACATTGTGATACTCTAGCAAAAAACATAAAAATACGTATTGGGTTGGCGATTATAATCAATAAAACTGTATTTATAGTCAGTATTTCACAAATTGTGCTTACAAAAATTGTTTGCTACATAGTTAATTTTAATAATGTGATGTTAGCGGTGCTAAGCATAAAAATACACATTGGGTGAAATGGTCAATTTTATAGTTAGTTTTTCATAAATTGTGCTCATGAGAAGTGCATGTTATACAGCTGATTTTAATAGAGCATGACGTTAGCATGTTGCTAATAGTGTGATACTATAATAAGCATAAAAATACATATTGGGTAAAATTGTATATCAGTAAAAGTATATTTTTAGTCAGTATTTCACAAATTGTGCTCACAAGGAGCACATGCTACACAAAAAATATCAAAAAATTCCAAAGAAAACACCACACAAACAAAAAAAAACCCTTGCATCACAGGAAGTGTATTGTGATTTGTCAAAACATTACAATGAAACAGGTTTACTGACAACATATGTATAATTACTGCAATACTGCAAAACAAATAACTTTGATAATGCTAACTTATTTCTACATAGGGCGTACAGCATTAGTACCTAAACGACGGACACACACAGCGTGTGACGAGGCTTAACATCTTTAAAAAAAGATGAGAAAAATGGAAAGAATTTTTCGTAATCCGTTTAAATATTCACATAATATTTTGTTTTAAAATGCACATACAATTAGGAGTTAATTTTTGCAAATGTTGTAAAAGCAAAACAACAAAATGTTCCTTGCCACATTCGGTTACGAATTATGAATCACGTAAATGATCAAAACGGTCGTCGAGTAGTTTGCATCACAGAATATTACTGTTGGTTATTTAACATTTCTGTTGTAAAACAGCAGTCAAATAATAAATGTTTTCCTACTTGCCTCACACTCTTTCACTGTTAAAAAATGCCGTGGTGTCGCGCTGGAACAGTAAAGCCCCGCCCTTCTTTGATTTGATTGGCCATTTAAATCATTCTGACATTGACGAGCGCTGTCTGGGGTTTTTTTTTTTTCATAAATAAATATTGAATTTGGCAGGGACATTTTTCTGCGTGAGAAAATTGATGTGTGGCGTGAGAGCGTGAGAATAGTGTCAATTGCGTGAGTCTCACGCTGAATGCGTCAGAGTTGGCAGCCCTGTGCTCATGAGAAGCACATGTTATTCAGTATAAGAATTTGATGTTAGCATGTTGCTAAGCTAACAGTGTGATACTCTAACAAGCCTAAAATGTATATTGGGTACAATAGTACATTTTTTATTTAATGTAGATGAGTATATAGCAGTGGTGATGAGCGGTGACTTCTTTAACTGTGTATGTTGTGTACCAATTTTGTAATTTTTTTATTTATTTATTTTTACCTGTGACGTAACCTAATAGAGTAGTTAAACAGTACGGTGGATTATCTTAGGACAGTGGTTCTCAATTCCAGTCCTTCTGACCCCCGCTCGGCACATTTTGTATGTATCTCTTATCACTTCAGGAGTTTGTTCTATTCTACTGTAAGTGCCCTGTGCAGTGGACATGAATTATTCATTAAATTGTATTTATTTACAGAGGTATATTATGTCACACTTTACACTTCTCTAGTAAGTTTAGTCTGTGTGTGAAGACGCTGAAGGCAGTGGCGTAGCCCAAATCTGCGAATGAATGTTCCGAAATGAAGTAAACTTTAACAACTTTCCCGTGCTCAGAGAATAGGGATCAATGAACACTGTGTAGGGATCCCATCAATTGGAACACAGTTCATGCTTGGATCTCTCTTCTAACAATTTGGTTACTGAATAAGGTGTGTTAAATCCGTCTGAGCCATTGGAATCGATTTCTTGACTCTACAGTTACAAAGTTTTTAATTTGATTTAATTGAGTTAGCTTAGCTACAAAAACAATGGGGTCATTCCGTGTCAACTCAACCATAGGTCCCCCGCTCAAATTTTTGATTTTGCTAATATTTTTGCCAGTGGTGTCCATTCAAAAATGGGGAAAGAGCACTTTTCAAGTTCTTTCTCCAAAGTTTGCTGGCCTGTAACTCAAAAAGCATTAAAGATATCTTAATGCCCTTTTAGATATTGGGTTTGAACTAACTTCCCTTTTGGCATCTTCATTTGTAAGGCCCTATATAGTTCAGTTCCAGAGATTATAGAATTTCAATATGGGTCCAGAAGTAAATCGTTAAATTGTATACATTTTCAGTGGTCAAAAACCAAATGTGGGTGACTTTGCAAAAATATGATACTTTTTTTCTTTTAAAGAGGAATGTCTGAAGAACTAATAATGTTGGAACTAGAAATGTACCTCTTTTCTTTCTGTCAAAACGACTGCATTGATCATATCCGTCTGAGTGCCATAAATATGATTTTTCCAATGTTTGCGTGTCTATAACTCAAGAAGTATTAAAGATATTGCAATGTGATTTTTAGATTCTAGTTCGTAATAAACTTTTCTTTTGGAATCTTCATTTTCAAGGCCCTACATCGTTCAGTCCCAGAGATATGGGGGTCTCAATGAGGCTCCATTTTCAGATGTTCCAATAATACCCATTTTCAGTGGTTGAAAACCAGATGTTATTCACTTTGTATAGAGCCGATACTTATTTTATTTAAAGCGGAATGTGTGAAGAAGAAGTAATGTTGAAACTAGAAATGTATCTTGTTTCCCTCTGTTAAAACAATGGTATAGGACATACCTGTATACCTGAGTGTCATAAATATTCATTATCCAAAATTTGCGTGCCTGTGACTCAAGAAGTATTAAAGTTATCTTAATTTGATTTTAGATTCTGTTTCCTAGGAATCTTTTCTTTTGGAATCTTCATTTTTTAAGGCCCTGTATGGTTTAATACTAGAGATATCGAGATCTCAGTGCAGCTCCATGTCCAAATTGTTGTATCCTATCCATTTTCAATGATCAAATACCAAATATGGTTTTGTGTTTATCTAGTCATCATTGTTAGCACTGTCAAATATGCAAATAATAACAGTAGCCCAGGGTTTAGGAATGTACAGTGTGACATCAGATTATGAATGACCAGGATTAATTGTTAACTCTGGGTAAAGTATGAACAGTGTGAAATGTAAAATAAGATTGCCTAGGATCCCATTTACCTGGGGTTTAGAATTATTCAGTGTTAAATGTACTATCAGTGATTCTGCCAAATATGCCCTTTAGCAGTAGAATACTGCTTGATCTATGACTGCTTCACATTTTATAACAATAAAAAAGACATTTTAATAATTAATCCAGGTGAGGCAAATCTTGGTTTATTGATGTGAATGCAATGTGTGGCGAAAGCACACGTGGAATTTGTTTCAAACATGTTACAATACTGCATGTTTGGGCTCTTGGTAGCTTCACAAGCTGTTAAAACAAAATCCTTTCTTCTAAATATCCCTAAAACCGATATTCAAATATAGAATCTTGTGAATAGACTACAGAGAGCAAGGTAATGTGCCTCAACTTGACCATTTCAGTGCATTTTAGACAGGTATGAAACAAGATACAATTCTAATTTCAACATTATTTATTCTTCAGACATTGTTCTTTAAATAAAATAAGTATCAGCTGTATACAAAGTGACCAACATTTGGTTTTCAACCACTGAAAATGGCTAATATTCCACAATCTGAAAATGAAGCCTCATTGAGACCCCCATATCTCTGGGACTGAAGGATGTAGGGCCTTGAAAAGGAAGATTCCAAAAGAAAAGTTTATTAAGAACTAGAATCTAAAATCATATTGCAGTATCTTATTTCTTGAGTTATAATACTTCTTGAGTTATACGTCTCGAGTAATACTTCTTGAGTTATAGGCACGCAAACTTTGGAAAAATAATATTTATGGCACTCAGACAGATGTTCAATGCAGTTGTTTTGACAGAAGGAAACAAGATACATTTCTGGTTTCAACATTATTTGTTCTTCAGACATTCCTGTTTAAAAGAAAAGTACCACCATATTTTTGCAAAGTGATTTTGCAAAGTTTGGCAGTATCTCTGGAACTGCATTATTTAGTTAAAAATCATTAAAAAAGTTAGTTAAGACCCAATATTTAAAAGGGCATTAAGATATCTTTAATGCTTTTTGAGTTACAAGCCAGCAAACTTTGGAGAAAAAACTTGAAAAGTGCTCTTTCTCCATTTTTGAATGGTCACCATTAGCACATAAATGCAACAAAGATTGCTAAAGTCAACAGATTTTACCAACAGATCTAACAATCTCTGTGTAAAAATAACATCATGATGCTGCCGTCTTTCTGAAGTCATTTTTAACCCCCTGTAATTTGCCTCGGAATCTCAGGTGAAAATTGCCATTTTGACCCCCCCTCTACAAAATAGTGGATTACTCAGTAAATATTCATCCATGACATTTAATATTTTGGCTTTCATCACTGTACATGTTTATCTTTCTTCGGGAAAAAAATATTAGCAAAATCAAAAATTTGAGCCGGGGACCTTTGGTTGAGTTGACACGGAATGACCCAATGTGATTTTTCGATAATCAAGACCTGGCAGCACTTTTACACTTGGGCGAGCAGACAGCCTATCTTGCTCATGAAATCACCCACATGCTTAAAATGCTGTCTAAGTAGGTAGATGACTAGGTTTTGAGACAGAACCTATAAGCGGATGTGGAATATGTAAGTAGGACATGTTTCCTTTCTTCTTCAGAAATGTGTGACATACTCCAAGCAGTTCACGCACATGGGGAATGTTGCAGAAACAACCAAGTATGTATCGCATCACCAATACACCACTTCAATAAATGAAATTCAAGTGATTTCACTGGCCATTTCATTTATTCCTATTTCACCTCTTTTAGATTTGAGAACATGGCAGAACAATGTAAGAAGAGCCTGGAGATTCTTAAGCTGGCACAGAACAGGGGGCTTCAGCCTCCTAAACATTACTTTGAGGAGAGAACATATCGCACTGTCAGGTCTGACACTCTCGTTACAGATCTTACAACAAGGAAAAGCCCAATACAATAAAGCACAATACTTCACTACTGATCAACTCCACAGCTAAGGGAAATGTAAGAAGTCATTGAATAACATGCTTTCTTTTTCTTGACTGTTGCTCTTGTAGGATTTTCCCAGAGCTCAGTAGCACAGACATGGTTGTGTTCATTGTTAGAGGGATGAACCTTCCTGCTCCTTCTGGTAAGCTTCAAACAAACACTCAACATTGATCCAGTCATTTAAATGAAAGCATTTGGCGTTTGAGCAACAGGAACTTAAATGTAAATAAAATAATGTAATTTAAAATAATCTCATACTAGTAAGGAAGTATTTTAAACATCTCCCCCTCTGCTTTTTTTGAAAGGTGTTGCAACAAATGACTTGGATGCCTATGTCAAGTTTGATTTCCCATACCCCAGTACAGTGAGTATTAATTCTTCAGTCAACTAGGCTTTATTTTACCCAGTCATCCATTTGATTTTAATTATTACTTTCTCTTTTCATGTTAGGATCAACCTCAGAAGCATAAAACATCAGTCATCAAAAATACCAACAACCCAGGTGAAAATGTTGAGCTAATTATTTCTGTATCATCAGATACTTTTGAAATGTTTTTGAAAGAAGACTCTAATATTCACCAGGGGTCCATTTATTTGATCAAAACTACAGTAAAAACAGTAATGTTGTGAAATATCATTATATGCATATGCATTTAGCAGGCGCTTTTATCCAAAGCAACTTACATTGCATTCAAGGTATACATGTTATCAGTTCATGTATTCCCTGAGAATCGAACCCATGACCTTTGCATTACTACTGCAGGAATTATTACAATTTAAAATAACTGTTTTCGGTAACACTTTATTTTAGGGTCTCTTAACTAGTTG
Organism: Sinocyclocheilus grahami; assembly: GCF_001515645.1. Lineage (NCBI taxonomy): Eukaryota > Metazoa > Chordata > Actinopteri > Cypriniformes > Cyprinidae > Sinocyclocheilus > Sinocyclocheilus grahami. The sequence continues at coordinate 214,012 of NW_015505646.1, forward strand.
CTTATTAGCATGCATATTACTAGAATATTAGCCATTTATTAGTAGTAATTAAGCACATCTTAATGCCTTATTCGATATTGACCTTATTTTACATCCCTAATCCTTCCTAATACCTAAACTTAACAACTACCTTACTAACTATTAACAAGCTTCAAATTAGGAATTTATTGAGGGAAACGTCGTTGTTAATAGTGAATAAGTGTTCCCTATTCTAAAGTGTTACCCTGTTTTCTATTTGAATATATTTTAAAATGTAATTTAGTCATGAGATGCAAAGCTGAATCTTCAGCAGCCACTCCAGTCTTCAGTGTCACATGATCATTCAGAAATCATTCTAAAATGCTGATTTGGTGCTCAAGAAACACTTATTATTATTATTATTATCAATGATTAAAACAGTTGTGCTGCTTAATATTTTGGTGGAAGCCATGATACATTTACTCAGGATTCTTTGATGAATAAAAAGTTCAAAAGCATCTATTTGAAATAGATTTTTTTTTTTTACATTATAAATGTATTTACTGTCTCTCTTGATCAATTTAATGCATCCATGTTAAATAAAAGTATTAATCTTACTGAGCTCAGACTTTTAAACTTTTTGATTCAAATTGGGAGTATTTTATTATGTGAGATGGTGAAGTGTGTTAGTGTTAGGAGAGACATGAAAATAGCACAATTATGTAGGAAATCAGTTAGCCGGGACAAATATACAGTTTAGTGAACATTTTACAAAAAATATTTGACTGCAGGACACCATGAATGACAGAACTAGAATCAAGTATTTTAGAGAGCATTGGAAAAAGTTAATATTTGCTGCTGAAGGAATTGACTTATTTAGTGTTTTGGCAGGATATAACCAGAGCTTCAAACTGAACATCAACCGGAACCACCGTGGCTTCAGGAGAGTTATACAGTCTAAAGGCCTGAAGCTGGAAGTGCTGCACAAAGGGTGAGTAGTGTTGCTGTAGGGCACAAAGGGTGAGTAGTGTTGCTGTAGGGCACAAAGGGTGAGTAGTGTTGCTGTAGGGCACAAAGGGTGAGTAGTGTTGCTGTAGGGCACAAAGGGTGAGTAGTGTTGCTGTAGGGCACAAAGGGTGAGTAGTGTTGCTGTAGGACACAAGAGTGATCTCAACTTATCTCCAAATAATCACAATTTTAGGACTTTATTCTGTTTATTGTCTCCTAACAGTACACAGTTTCTTTAAGATTAATTTGTACTGGGGAGACACACAGGTCAGGATAAATATCAACCAGTGCTGGCCTGATTGAACTCTGTGGCAGTTGTGGTGCATGCTGGGTCAATGCGAGTAGGTGGATCTGAGCTTCACACTGACGTCTTTGTTTTGTGACAGTGGCTTCCTTAGAAGCGACAAGCCGATAGGAACAGCCCTGCTCAAACTGGAGAAACTGGAAACTGAAAGCGAAGTGAGAGAGATAGTGGAGGTGAGTGGGGCTACTTTTCAATAGTATGTGTGTCGGAGCCAGAGATGAGAGTGCAAACATCAGCTGAGAATGCAGACATATTTGTGTTTAACCGATGAGCTTGAGCTAAAATCGGACTTTCACACCCATTAGTCAGACAATACTGTGTTTACATTTGTGTATGAGATGTATGTTTATGGCATTGGCTTCATTTCTGTATGCAGCTCATGGATGGGCGGAAGGCCACAGGTGGTCGTCTGGAGGTGAGGGTGCGTCTCCGAGAGCCGCTGGGTGGGCAGGACCACCAGACTGTCACAGAACGATGGCTAGTGTTAGAGGAGCCACAGGTTAGTGCTACTGTGGCTGAATGCTCATATTTGTTCCTGTTCTATTGATCAGAATTGATCAAAGCGTCACACTCACCCAAAATGTTAACATAACGGTAAATATTTTGGGTGATTACAGGTGCATTATGCAATTTCATTTAATAATGCAGATTAAGAGATGACCTGCTTAATGTATTTATATGGAAATATTAAAAGGCCTGTGTGTTTAATCAGACCATCTTAAAATGATGCATGAAGGATATAGGACAGAAATATATTGCTATTGAATAGAATCATTTGTCATTCCTGAAACTGTATTCGTGGATGTTTGATCCTCTTAGACAAACAAAACGTTTCTTCAAATTGTGAATGGATTATGTAGAAAAACCAAGCAAAGGGCTCCTCTTATAGCACAGTTGATTGCTATTAGCCTATATAATTTTTCCCTTGGCTGGGTTTCAAAACTCTACAGGGAAAATGATCAAAAAACACAATAATAATAATAATTGATGTATTACTATTTTATAATATTCCTCTTGGCTGGGTTTCAAAAATCTATAGTGTGAATGGAAAATGACCAACATAATAAAAAAATGTATAAGTTAAGAAACAAACAAATAAATAATAATAATTATTAATATTAGTAGTAGTGGTAGTAGTCATGTCATTCACCATCTGTACAATATGTGTTCATAATACCTTGAAGGACATCATAAAGAATGGGCATTTATTCACATTGAACCTGGAATAATACAGTAAAATGCATCCATTAATCTTACACAGTACGTGAATGAATAATGAATCCATGTGACAATAAACGTCTGACGGTACTTTTATGAGTCCTATTCCTTAGTGAAAATCTTTTGTGTGTGTGTGTGTGTGTGTGTAAATGACACATTTATTTGGTTTTGACTGCCATCTGCTGTCTGTGTTAGGTACTGCTGTAACGGATGCCGTGATTTCATCTTCACAAAGTAAGAAAGTTTGATCCATTACTACTGACAGATGTATTATCACATTCATGTTACCCTTTACCTTGACGGTGGATTTTTCTAGCAGGTCTTGAGGTCTTATGAGAGCAGATGAAGGTATGGACGGTGAAAGCTCAACAGTGCTGCTAGCCTCGGGTACGAACCACGTGAAGGAGATCGTGAGGAACTTACTCAACAAGCTCTCTGTGCTTTGAGCCGTTCACAGAGAGACATAGTCACTGACAGAGGGAGTTAGCTTGGTCTTTATCAGGGTTAAACAGGTTGGACCAGGATGTAAGAGTTGGGGTGGTTAGTAAAAATACAGGAGATATTAATAAGAGGAGCAGGTAAATGTGCACAGACTTGCGTGACATTGAAATGCCTTTTGAAATAGATTGCCTCTTGATTTTATAATAACGCTCACCCCAACCGTTACATTAAAGGGGTCATATGATGCGATTTCAAGTTTTCCTTTCTCTTTGGAGTGTTACAAGCTGATTGTGCATAGATAAGATCCCTGAAGTTGCAAAGATTAAAGTCTCAAAACCAAAGAGATATTCTTTATCAAAGTTAAGACTCTGCCACGCCCCCCTAAAACAGCTCGTTCTAACACACCCCCACATATCTACCTCACTGTGTGGAAATATTTGCATAATGTGCACGCAAAGAAAGAAGGCGTGATTTCAGTAACCGCAGTTAGTGTTGAAGCAGCCATGTCAGGGAGACGCTGTGTGTTTCTAGGTGAAAGCAAAAGCACTTTTGGAGCTAAAGCCAATGAGAGCTAACTGTTTTTTTTGTTTAGTTTTTTACTGCTCTGGGATGCACTTGCACACTAATGCCAAAGTAATCACTGCTGCTGCAGTAAGATGAATAACTTAATCTGTTCTCTCTTAAACTAGGAGCCTGTTCCTGCCATATCTCAAATACTAATTTATGACTTCTATGCAAATGAGTTCTAGACGATTAGCTATGCAAAAAGGTTTGCGTTTGAATCCCAAACATTTTGTCAGACATTTCAAAGCTTGTTTACATCCTGTGTGAATTCACTGCTTGATTTATTACAGACAGGCCGTGTCAAAGTACTGCTGTTGAATATTATATTCCTTATAAATACCATTAAAGCCATAAACCAGCTTTTACTAATTGAACCAGACGTGAAATATTCATCAAATGTTCTGAATAATCGATTTTTTAAATGTTTGATTCAGGAGGTAAATGAGTGAGCGTGCCATGTTTTCAGAATGATTGAAAATATATAATTTTCCCAGTAAATTTACACTTCAGTTAGCTTTCCCAGCGCTTTGCTGACAATCAGGACTAGAACTGGTACTAGAAATGTCATGTACACATTCTCTGAACAGAAGTGCCAGTTTAGTTGACACAAGTAAGCAAAAGTAGAGTGGTTCTGCATTGTTTTGTATATATATTAAACTTAAAGGTGCTGTATGTAGGATTGACTAGTGGTTGAACTAGGTATTGCAGTCCAAATTCAAAATATTGGAGAGGGTTTTTTTCACCCGGCCCCTCCTCCTCAGACTTGACGCACACTCAGGTTGCCAGATTAATGACACCAACAGGAACGAGCGCACTTGAAGATGAATGAAATGAAATATGCTGTGTTTTCTGCCAACTGGCAACCCGGGGTGCCGAATTACAATTGGGTAAACTGGCAGTGGGTGGGTTTCACAAACCAAAACAGACCGACATTCCGGCCCGGTATGCACATTTTAAAGGAGAATAACTCACTAGCATTGTTTTTCAGATAAACAAGTATGTTAATTTAGCATGTTTCTTAAATATCTGCAAACATATTATGGTATTTTTATGCTTTAGTAGAGTCAAAAACTTACATAGAGCACCTTTAATATATGAGAGAAATCTATTATCGCTCTTCTTGCACTTGACGGTAGTTCTGTACTAGGGTTGCTCCTAGTAAGCACTTTTACATTGCGGTCTAGTGCGCACTTAAGTTAATATATTCGGACACATAAGATGACATCTTTTGATTATACTTGCCATAGAAATGACCTCAGAAATAGCTTAAAGGAATAACTCACCCAAAAATGAAAATTTGCTTAAAATGTACTCAGGCATTCCAAGATGTAGATGAGTTTGGTTCTTTATCAGAACAGATTTGGAGAAATTCCCTTGCTACCAGTGGACCATCTGCAGTGAATGGGTGCCGTCAGAATGAGAGTTCAAACAGCTGATAAAAACATCACAGTAAACATTTTAACTTTGACGCAGCGCTGACCTCATACGTCATCTGCTGGAGCTGCTTCCGTGTACAACAGTGAGCGCAAGCTAGATTAAAGTGATTATTAGGTTTTGAATATGGATATTTTTCTTACAAAAACGCATCGATTCGCTACAGGAGGCCTTTGTTCACTCCCCGGAGCCATGTGAGATGCTTTTTTTTTATGGATGAGCGCTTTTTATTTAACTGCTTTTGGATGAATGCATGCAACACCCGCTGAGTGGCATTAAACAGCTTGAAAGATCAAAGACTATTTTTAATATAACTCCGACTGGATTCGTCTGAAAGAAGAAAGTCATAAACACCTAGGATGACTTGAGGGGGTCATTTATGGGCTAATTTTCATTTTTGGGTGAACTAACCCTTTAACTTTGTTCAACATCTTTGCAAGTCTACATTACCTCAGGTTTGCCCATTTATATTTTGTGGTCCGTTTGGATTACGGCGTGTGAAGAATTGACTGACATTTGGCTAGTTTTAAGCATGGACAATGTACGATCTAGATTTATCAGCCTAGTTCTTACATTGTCCTGCATCTCTGTCCATTCGTTTTAGTGACAGTTGTTCCCATCTCATGTGAATTGTGTGGTTTGGCACATTTTCCAGTCTTGGATCGAGGTCGTCCTGGTTTAAATTGTACTGTCAGGGTCAATTCTTCATTAAATGGTTAAATCCACCGCAAGGTTAATCCTGAAAAACTCAGCTCTCAGTTTTCTGGTGATGTTACATATGCCATAACGTTTGAGTTTAGTCATGCGGTTCTCAATGCATCTTTCTACTCTTTCCCTCAAGAATCGGCCATGTAATTTATTTCCATTTTACAGCGTTTATTTAAACTGTTTTGTTATTAAACAAGGAAAAACCAAGATCTGCAGTTCCTGAATTTTCTTGGTTAACTGAAATGGATCATTTAATTTAAATTTATAATGGAGACTATTAATATAAAAAAAAAATTCAGTTTCTTGTACAAAGATGACATTTTGTATACTCAGCAGGTTTGATAAATACTGCTTTTATTGACATTTGTAGTGTACAATAAAGAAAGGTTGTATTGTCTTCCTTTTTGGCTTTTTATACATTGCAAATTTATTCCCATTTCACCCATATCCGGTTTTAACAGTGTTTCATCACAGATCAAATCAATAGTATTCAAAACTCGTCTTCTGAAATGCTGTCGAAATGCAAAGACTTTCAGAATGACATGTTCTCGTTGGTTTCAGCATGCATGCTGTTAAGCTTTGGGCTGACCAAAAAAAAACAAAAAAAATTACATGGTTAACAAAACACATAAATGTCAAGATATACAATACTGCACATCTAGAAAAACAATGACAAAGGTGGATACAGGGAGTAACAAAAGGCTGTTTTGAGCGGTGTTAGTGGCAAGACAATGCAGCTTTCATGTAATGCCATTTATTTTTCATGAACAGCCTGCTTCCAAAGCTGTCGGCGCTCTTCACCAAAAGCCAGAAACACATGATTTATGTCTCAACTGTTGACCTGTTAATAAAGGGCTGTGAGGTTGACTTGCTGTGGATCGTCATATCAGCTGCTGTCCTCATTCATCAAGCATAGGCCATCTGATGAAACCAACCATATCTGAGTCATTATGCAAAACAGGACAATATGTTACCATCCCACCTTACTTTGTTATCTGACTAAAAGATTAATGATTGTCATAGTCGAGATACTTTAGTTGAAGTCATTTTAATAATGCCTAGTTAGCTAAAGAGGACTGGTTAAAAACACTCTGCAGTCACAGTGTCTTTCTATCGGTTTAGATGTTATCGACAATCCAGTTGACCTTTGGAATATATCTTGATGATGAACGTATCAGCTTATGAATTTTTAAGGCAAATGCCCTTTTCTCTTGAAATGTGATCCACAGCGACATCCTAAATTACAAGAGCTCCTTATATTGCTAGTTTTCTGTTTTGGGAGAGTTCCAAAATGAGTTGGCTACCTGTAGAAGCAATCAATTTTCTCCATGTGAGTGAAAAATCAATGTCTTTCGATCTTGATTATGAAGTGACTGACCCCAAGGATTCTTCTATCTGATATCATATTACATCTGTAAAAGATACAACCACCTGAATGAGGGCATCTAAAGCAGGGCTCCAGACTAACATGACTCTTTAAACGAAATGTGCTTTTGAAGCAAAAACTGCAATCGCTTGAAAAAGATGCTGTTCAGAATGTGGCAAGTGACTTGAAGTTAAACAAATCTTTTGCAAACTCTGAATGACTCGCTGACTGAATCGGATTCAACATGCTAACTCACAAATCCATTTGACACGCATTAAAAACAACCGGTTCTTGAGAATCATTTATCCGTAAATCAGACATCACGGCTCGCCCTATAAAGGTGAAATAAATAAAAAAAAATGAGCAAAAAAATATATAAATTTTTCCATTTTTGCCAATGAAACCGTATACAGACACACAAAAAATACTATCCCAAGTAACAACATTATAAATAATTGCCACAAATTTGTATTTTGTTGCATTTGCAACTATTTCAGAAGCAGTCTGAAGCCCTGCTAAAGCATATTGATAATGATATGATCATATCTATAAAAGGACATTAAATATGAAAAGGTGCGGTCACGTTTACAGCTCTTCAACAAATTTTCAAAGGCAAAATCCAGTAATTTAAATGGGAATCCACGCAATTGTGAATTTTGCATGCAGCATATTTCCCAACAGAACCCTATTTGACCGTGTTGAGCAAGACAGTTGCTTGGTTTCAATGTGCTTTCAGTGTGAGCTGTGCTTCACACATCGTACACCATTGACAACAATTAACTTTTTTGCCCGCAAAATTTCCTTAATGTAACTGCACCTTAACACTATGAGAAATGAATCCCATTAAGGACCCCAAACTGATAGCTGAATTAAGAGCTTCGGAACCACATCCCAAAACCTAACCTTTCCTCATATATGAATATAGTGTTCATCTTTGAATAACGTTTCAATATTAGTAATTCCATTCTTCTTTATTCCCTCCTTCCATTTCCTAATGATGGCTTAAAATCCCGTGCACTGCATTGCTATTCCTTACACAATCCTTTATATGATAACATGTTAAAAACACTGGCGGAACATTCTATAAACATGGGCCACTAAAAAGGTTGAAAGAAGAGATGGGACAGGGATGGGATGCTAAATGCAGTGGGCCAGAGAGACTGTAACATTTCATCCTCTGTCCCGGTCCAAACCGATCCACTATAAAAGCTTTATTGGACTGAGACCTTCAGTCGTGTCAAAACCTACCATTATGTGGAATTGAAGTTGTAGTTGAATTCCCGAAGGCCGCTTGAAATTATTGTTGGATCTTATTGTCTATAACGGAGGTCCGTTCTTGACATTTGTAACAGTAACTCAATCGACATCATTCCTAATACTGTTCCACAATCTTTCCGCTGCCATGTCAAGCAGCCCGTCTCTGAGGAAGCTACATCATATTAGCTTAGGAGCAGTTTTGCCTAACCAAAAAGAAATATGAGGTCCATATTCATGAATAAAGCATCTGGTGATTCATAAAGCTTATAGAGGCGAGACTGAAGCTCATTCTTCGTTTCTAATTGAGGCCCAGGCTCTGTGTACCAGAACCTTTCCTTCTGTCAGTCTCCTCACCATCTGGAAGTCTCCATTAGGGCTGAGCGTGTAGAGCGCCCTCTTATGTTTGAGGAGCTTAGTGTTGCTACAACAGTTCTTTGAATTCAGGGTCGCCACCCCTTTTCACTCAACAGGGCCTATGGTTTCCACAGTGGAGTTGAGAGGTGTGGAGAAACGAAAGAGCACCACATTCAGCAGGGCTGGGCAGAGGGGATCCCAGTGGAGATGGTGCATAGGTGGTATGGAGGACTTGTTCCTGCACAGCTTTCAGGCTCTTTGAAGTGCAAATGAGAGAGAAAGACAGCAAAGACGGACTCGAGCTGGTGGGAGGCATGAGTCCGGAGACTGGACGGATTCCCTCATTTTAGGAGATGATCTCTAGGATGTAGAAGATGAGCTCCATCTCCACAGGCCCTTCACTTAGCTGGCAGGCCCCGCTGTGGATAACTGGGATGAGGGCACTGTCTAGATCGCTCAGGTACTGGGGGAGCAGCGGCTGACCGTTACTACCTGCTAGGTAGCCCACCTGTAAGACAATTCAGAGTAAAGATCCGTTCATATCAAGAATGATAACTATAACGATGACTACATCAGCAGCATCCAAATCAACGCAAAATAACATTGTATATTATTAAGCACGTGCTGCAGTTTTGATTCTGCTGGATTCTGATCTTAAAGGGTTAGTTCACCCAAAAATACATGGATATTTTTCTTACAAAAACTCATGGATTCGCTACAAGGGGCCTTTATTCATCCCCCGGAGCCGTCTGCGGCACGTTTTATTATGAATGCGCGCGCTTTATTTGACGATTTGTGGACCGTTTAACTGCAACACCCGCTGAGTGCCATTAAACAGCTTGAAAGATCAAAGACAATTTTTAATATAACTCCGACTGGATTCATCTGAAAGAAGAAACTCATATACACCTAGGATGCTTCGAGGGCGAGTAAAACAAGCTAATTTCCATTTTTGGGTGAACTAACCCTTTAAAGGGACACTTCACCCAAAAATGTAAACAGTGCTTGATCTGTGCATATTTCTCTCCTAAATCAGATGAGACGACTTTTCCACTGGAGAAAGCAATATTATGGAAAGAGGACTTATATTTCAGCCTAAGCAATGGTTTGAAGTTATAAACGTCTTAATGATAGATTTGTTTATTACAAACATGCAGATTTTCGCTTCACAATATGTTAATTGATGGACTAGAGTTGTGTGGATTACTTGTGGATTATTGTGATTAGGGCTGGGCTTTGAGACAAATTTCACGATTCGATTCACAAGCTTGCGATTCAATTTCGATCTCAATTAAATTAGATTCAATATCAATTAATTTGGAAATATAGACGTTTAAATGGAGCTTGTCCTTGTCACCTGATCTGAGTCCAACGTGACCCGCAGGCCCAGTTTGGCCATGCCGTCCTCTTTGAGAAGTTTGAGGTGAGGGCACAGGGCCACGCAGAAAGCCCTTGCCACATTCTCAGCGAGGCGGCTGTGGTCCGCAGGATCGCTCAGGCCATTGGTCTGGTCCTCGCTCCGCAGGAAGAACACCTGAGCAAACAACACAACATGTAATATACAGAGTTAAAAAGTAGAATTGTATTATTTGCGACAAAAAAATTATATGCTTTTGTTCCTATTATAAAAGTCACTGAAGTCCAAAACAGGATCACTGGATCCCACTGAATTTCAATGTATTCACGAAAAAAGCACCATGTCATTTTTCAAAATATGTTCTTTTGTGTTCCACAGAAGTCAGTCAGTCATACAGATTTGAAATGTCATTTCAATAGAGTTCATAACGTTAGATGAAGATGAATAATGAATCAATGTTAAAAACCTCTGTCCAACGGATGACTTTCCCATTGGCTTTATATTCCGAGCCATGGAAGATCTTAACGCTGGTGAAAGACTCCATGGATTTCCCATCAACGGGGCTGATCACTCTGAAAATATGTGCACAGGTGAGATGAGTGTGATGTTTGTTCATGACAAGTCAACAGCATTTGCACACTGGAATTACAACTCCAAACATTTGTTAAAAAAAACAGCATGAGAGTTTCAACCAGTCAGGACTTCATCAGGAACAATCTATATAATTGAATGAGGTCAGCAGCATTTACCATGGAACCCGCAAAGCTCCAAAACCTGGGACTGAATATTTCCCGTTCTAAACAAATTGGGCCTCATTCATGAAACACGAGCAAACTAATTTTTGTGTAAATCGTTCGTAAAGCTGTTCTGACGTAAATTTTGGGATTCATGAAAGTGTTCGTATTTTACAAATGTTAGTTGGTACAAAAAAATTTACTCTTGCTCCCAGCCCCGCGTAAATGGGTTGTAAATCATCCGAACATTTTGCTTATTGATGGCGCTGCATGTTTATAAAACTACCTTATATAATCACATATGTATCACGCAGCATTTTGATCAAATAACATACAGTAATTATACACAGTATACTGTGTTTTCCTTTTTACTATTAGGCCTATAACGAACAGCAGTAATATAATCTGCAACTTTAACACTTTTATCAAATAATTCATTAGCTACTTTTGTTAGGGATGTACCAATTAAGTCTCTCAATTATTACGGAAATATTTTTTTATAAAATGGCCAGAATGAGGCATAACAATAAACATTTCCTATGGCTGATATAGAACTAGGGCTGTGCGATATTGAAGAAAAATGCAATATTCGATATGCGATACGATAATGCTTAAAGTGCCACATGCTCAGTTGAAACAGTTTTACTAAGCTGTTGCGGAGTCAGTTCTGTGAACTTCTATAACTATCTTGTGTCATATATACAGTGGGTACGGAAAGTATTCAGACCCCCTTAAATTTTTCCAACTTATGAAAGTGAACAGAGTTTTACTCGAGCATTACATAAAGTCATTTTAACATTAGTGTAATCATTTTAACATGAGTTTAGGAATTGAATAATAAAAAGGAAAAATTAAAAACTGCTTAGAATATACTCTTTGAATTAAATATGCACTGATTCTTATTTAAGCTACAAAAGTTATTTAGGTAAGAGCAGTGAGTGATTTTCTCTTTGTCTTTTGTTCATGGCCCCAAATATTGCAAGCTGTAGCGATATGCATATTGCGATATGTACATTTGCGATATTTTGATATATTGCACAGCCCTATATAACGCTATTGCTAGACTTGGCAGACAGAGTGCTGCACAAAAGACGTAGGCCTATTTTTAGAGAGCGTGCAGACTTAAGGCCCGTTCACACCAAGAACGATAACTATAAAGATAACGATATTAGCGTCCACACCAGCGAACGATATCGTCTGTTTATTCTAAGTGCACGCGCGTCTGCCGCTTTAAATTATCAAGTTCGTTATAGCAGGATGGATTCTGATTGGCTGTCAATATTTTTATCGTTCATCAGCTGAAAAAAAAACGTTCTGAAAGTGATTCCAACCATATCGTTTCTCTGTGCCTTTATCGTTATAGTTGTGGTGTGGACTCTGCTATTCTTTAATACTGAGAATGATTTTTAGAACTATATCTTTATCGTTATCTTTATAGTTATCGTCCTTGGTGTGAACGGGCCTTTACTTGCAGAGAATGATGACTGGTTGATTAACAGATGAAACTGCATTAACAGCATCTGTAATGTGCTGCCAAGCTTCCTTTTTTTAGGACATGATTCTCCACTATGTACGCTTGAAAATAAAATGCTGCGTTTTGAACGCACTTCCGATGACAAAACTTCAATTTCTGAGTCTGCAAAATTTTTATTTTTCAATTGCTTTTGAGAGGACATGTTGAAATCCTTATTTTCGTTTCATTATATTATGCCCATATATAGTTGTCAGTCAGATTCATGGGCGAGGATTATGTTAATTATGAATGAGCGTGCACGCACGCCCCATTTACGAATGTTTGGAATTCATTAACATATACATGTTTAACTATCAAATCTGATGTTTACGAAGCGTTTGTGAATCCGAGGAGTTTTCGGGAAGGTCTGTTTTACGAGCAAATTACTCTGAATTTACTCATATATTTACGCAAGTTTCATGAATGAGGCCCGTTGTTTTTAAAGGGATAGCCACAAAAGCGGCTGATGATATGATAAACATCAGAAGGCTATATATCAATCTCTTATGCCTCATAAAACCAGCTCTGAAACGATTATCTCAGAGTTTGTTATTATTTAAAAACATGCTGCTTTATTACTGATCTGTAGGACATGATACAAATTCAGAAATAAATAAATAACAATACTGATACAAAGACTTAAAGTACCAACACAGTCCTAATGCCAAAGAAAGATTAGTATGAATTCCAACATATACTGTAAACACTGCAGCCTATTCAGGTCAATGTTAGGAAAACACCTTATTAACCAACAAACGGTTCATCGGGCATAACAAAGAATGATTATGGATAGTAAGTACAGAGTCAAAGATATACAGCAAAAGTATAAATAATAGTATGGTAAAGAATTCAATTTTGGTAAATGGAAAAAAAATACATATTTGTATCGTGTGTACTGTAAAAAAAATTATTAAAAGTAAATAAAGGAATATGGGAGCTGCATGAATCTTTTGAAGTTTGCAGCCTGCGTTTACTGCTAAAAGTTAAATACCTGATGTGCATTTGATTAAGATCTCAACAGCACAATCTATTAAACCTGGATCATTATTTGATGTGAATGCTCTTAAATGACATTTTAGGGAATGGTGTCAGTGAACTCGTCAAGCAAAAGAGTCAGTTTTACAGTTGTATAGATACCCCTTGTTGACGTTGTGGTCATCATCAACCCACTGGATATGGACATGCTCCTGGTTCTCCTCCTGATCAGCTTTCCCACAGGCAATACTGAAATCTTTCATCTCTCTCAGGGCTTGCCGTAAGGCCTCCATCATTTCAGCTGTAATCTGCACCATCACGCCATCTGAGGCACAAGAATTTATCATTACAATTATAAAGTACACAAATCTGCACAATATTTTACAATTTTACAAATTAGAATCAGTTGGTACAAAAAGTACAATTCTGCCAGACTTTGACTTTGGTCAGAAACATTAAAAGGGAGATTATGTCCAGTTTAGTCATTGTTCTAGAGGGATCAGATGTACTACATTTAGAGAAAGAGGAACGCAAATGTCTTCTGCTGTACCTTCCACAATGCTGGTCTTAGCCAAGTAGCCCGATGAAGCCTTTAAAGCCCCGCTGAACACAAAGAAGGAGGCCCCAGTCACTAAAAGAGGGATAAAAGGAAATAATACTTCATACAGATACTTTCCTCATTCACTTTTGGATAAGTGTCATTTACTACCCTGAATAGCATTTTACAGAAAGTTTCAAAAACATCTTTAGAGTGCAATAGAATAACTCCGGGTTCCCAAGATGAATTTTGTCAAAGTACTTTAAAGGGATGGTCTATCCAAATATATATATATAATAAATATATTTATTACCGGTCAAAAGTTTGGGATCAGAACGATTTTTTATGTTTTTTACAGGAGTTTCAAGGCTGCATTTATTTATTTAAAATCTAATTTATTCCTGAATTTTCAGCATCATAACTCCAGTCTTCAGTGTCACATGATCCTTCAGAAATCATTCTAATATGCTGATTTATTATCAGTGCTGGAAACTGTTGTGCTGCTTCATATTTTTTTGGAACCTGTGATATTTTTTTTCAGAATTCTTTGATGAATAAAAAGTTAAAAAGAAGAGCATTTTTTAAAATATAAATATTTTCTAACAATATACACTACCGTTCAAAAGTTTGGGGTCAGTACATTTTTATTCTTTCTTTTTTAGAAAGAAATTAAAACTTTTATTCAGCAAGGGTGTATTAAATTGTTAAGAAATTATAGCAAAGATTTATATTGTTAGAAAAGATTTATATTTTGAAAAAAAATGCTGTTCTTTTTAACTTTTTATTCATCAAAGAATCCTGAAAAAAGTATGTCAGTTTCCAAAAAAATATTTGGCAGCACAACTGTTGCCAACATTGATAATTCTAATAATAAATCCGCATATTAGAATGATTTCTAAAGGATCATGTGACACTTTAGACTGGAGTAATGGCTGATGGAAATTCAGCTTTGCATCACAAAAATAAATTATATTTTAAAGGATATTAAAATAGAAACCATTATTTTATATTGTAATAACATTTTGCAAGATGACTGTTTTTTTCTGTATTTTTGATCAAATAAAAGCAGCCTTGATGAGCATAAGAGACTTCTTTAAAAACATTACAAGTCTTATTGATCCCAAACTTTTGACCGGTGGTGTGTGTGTGTGTGTGTGTGTATGTATATATATATATATATATATTAAACAAACAAAAAAAATCTGTCATAATTTACTCACCCTCTTGTCATTCTAAACTTGTTTTGACTCTTCTTCTGCAGAACATAAAAGGAGAAATTCTGAAGAGTTTCAAACAGTTTCAGTTCTCACTGACTTCCATTGTATGGACAAAAAGTACAATGGATGTCAGTGGGAAAGGAAACGGTTTGGTTTCACAGAAGACAGGTATGGAATGACATGAGGGTAAGAAAATGACAATAGAATTTTTCATGTTTGGGTGAACTATCCCTTTGATTGGGTTAATCAACGGGATTAATTTGACGACATCTTTAAACGACTGACATCTGTCATTTTCATACGTTACCATTCAAAAGTTTGGGGTTGGTCATTTTTTTAATGTTTTTGAAAGACGTCTCTTAAGATAAGTTCACACTAAAGGACTTTAAACGTTGGAAGATCGCTGTGCTATTCAGACTACATGACTTGCTGTGGAGTCTTTAAGTCGTTGCGGTGTTCACACTACATGGCACTACGTAAATGATCCGCAACCGGGGGTTACACACTACAAAAGCTGACAACAACTGTCACCCAACGACTCAACAAACCACATTTTGTCACTAAGACACAAGCGAGAATTGGAACGGGAATGACGCGAAACAGGAGTTGTTTATTTGAAAATGGATGTCGGGAAGAAATTAGCGCTGCAAGGTTTGCTCTATGAAAAATT
This sequence comes from Sinocyclocheilus grahami, assembly GCF_001515645.1. Lineage (NCBI taxonomy): Eukaryota > Metazoa > Chordata > Actinopteri > Cypriniformes > Cyprinidae > Sinocyclocheilus > Sinocyclocheilus grahami. The sequence continues at coordinate 229,628 of NW_015505646.1, forward strand.
TTGCTCCATTTATTGTGTCCAAACTTTTCTTTAAGCCATGTTGCTGCTGTTGTTTTTCTTCCGGTGACCTCAACCCATGCCTTGCTCATTAGCTGTAGCTCGTCACGACACCTGACAACACGTGATGTCGAGTCGGCCGACTGGTCCAGATATTTGGCATGCTAGATATTTGTTTGCCGTCGGCGCGTCAGTGAGCCTCTTTGATGCGTCGTTGTGTAGTTCACACATAAAGATTGCCGAGCGCCGATCACCCGCTGATTTTCCCTCGATCACAGGCCGACATGTCGGCGAGCTCATTAACTTGCAAATCGGGCATAAAGGCACAATATGTAAGATTTTATTAAAATATCCAAAAACCACTATAACAGTGTTATATATTTTGCTGACTTGTGTACTTCCATTATCCCAAATGTTTCGAAGAATGTTTAAATCCAGAGAAATAAGCAATTTTATCTAGTGACACGGAGCGTGTCCATAGTGTCATTGTGTCGCCTGCCAATGACGTCATAACCCTCGATTTCCGGTTTTGTTTTGTAGAAAACATGGAAACACCAAAGACGCTCTAATATGTTGTGTGTTTTAATAGATCGGTGACGACCGCACAGAGTAGCATTATAACAGAACTTTCAAATGTATCTAGTATGATAAAACAGCGCTGCTTTTTCCCCACATACGCACGACCGGAAGGAGCGGAAGCGGTCGACTGTGGCATAATAAAAGCTCCGCTGCTTTCGAGCGGTGTGTCGCGCTCGTTCAGCGGCCTCGTTTCGCTTCAACGGCTTTCAGCCTCACCCTGCTTCATTCTACTACGTTAACAAATCATTAGCTCATCCATGAACATGATTTCTGCCCGAGTCCCGTCGGATTGCATCGGCTGCGAGGATGAAGACAACAACTCCCATGATTCCACACTCAGTCACGTATTCATCAAACTACACCTTTGCTTCTTTGTTTATTTTGAATACGTGCCCTCCAGCAGCGAAAATTAAATATTGTGCCTTTAAATCGGGCTTAAAATCCTGTAGTGTGAACTTGGCATTATGCTCACCATTTATTTGATCACAAAGACAGTAAAAACAGTATGATTGTGAAATATTATTACAATTAAAAATAACTGTTGTCTATTTTAAGATATTTTAAAACTGTAATTTATTCCTGTGATGGCAAAGCTGAATTTTCAGCAGCCATTACTCCAGTCTTCACATGATCCTTCCAAAATCATTCTAATATGCTGATTTGGTGCTCAAGAAACCTTTCTTATTAACAATGTTGAAAATGTCTGAACAATAGTGTACACACACTGGGTGAAATCTTTGGGTGCGGCTTCAAGGTTTAATTTGCAAATGGAAGTAACCGTGGCGCACCTTTGCGAGGCTGGTGATGAATACTGATAGCCTGCGTCTGGTAGTTCCCATCGTCGTTCTGAACACAGACAAGATGGGAATCTGCTCGCTCGTTGAAGCACGCTCCCATTGCCAGCACATGCTCGTTGGACTTATTCATTGCCTTCATGAGCTGAGAAAGGAGAAAGCCGAAAGAAAAGCATGTCATGACTTTCCAAAGTTATGCATAATCTTAATACTTAGTTCTTAAGGGTTTATAAATCCTAGTTGAGTGAATGACAGCTTCTAAAGACAGCAGAGAGTAAGACACAAGGCACTCAAGGCTTTACATAATCCCTGCTATGTCAAAGGTCTGCCACTACAAGTTCTGCTCTGTCAAACGCTTTTCAAACACAAGCTAAATACCAAAACTCTTCAACGACTCGAGAAAAGGACACTGAGACAAGCTGTTGTCAATGCTTCACTTGTTCCATGGGACATTTGACATCAATCTGCTATGCTCGCTGTTCCACATAAATCTCAAAAACACTTTGTGCGCATTCTATTTTAAACGTGTTGCGACAAATGCAACAAATTCAAATAGCGTCTCTGTGGCATGTGCTAGTCTTCATGCACCTCATTGTAACGGTTGCTCGGTATCTTGATGCAAGTCTTCCTCACTTCCATGTCCACCACCAGCCCCTTCACCACCGGCAACGTGTATTGGTAATTACGGAAATCCTGTAGACGTGAGAAAAGTCAGATGCCCATAAATGACAAGACATGGGTTCATATTGACGTAAGGCATGTGCTAAATGCAGAAGAAGAAGTGAAATAAGTATACTCACTGACAATAAGTTCATAATGGTATGACCAGTCTCTCCAAAGAGGGGTTTTCTGAAGCGAACGCTAAATAGTGGGCAGGGGTAGACTGCAACACAAGTGCATAAGAACACACTAAGCCATCAAAACGAGTCATGCCATTCAAATCAGCAGCTCACAATAAGCTCCTAAACACTCCACATGACTGAAAGGCCCCCATTATATACCGTAATATTGCAATTACTGTAATGTAAAAATCGGGGGCCTGTGTGTCTAACCAGTCTTCATGCACCCAGATAAACATGAGACTAGAAACGTACATGGTGCTTCTAAGTGTAAGTGAGCAAACTTGCATGTCATGGATGCGAATTCATGAGTTGAGAAGCTCAGCGGGAAATACATTGTTAATATATTCCATCTCCACAGGAGGATTTGCGTCAGGGGCATAGAAAAATACATTTTCTGCATTGTTTCTTGAACAGCTCTACTACAGGCATCAAAAAGGGGCCTTGCATTCACTATATCCTGTAAACGCACACCTCACTATGTCAAGAGGTCAAATATACAATAAAAACTGCAAGACATTTAATCGTTCAACACAGCTAAACCATCACACAGGCCTCAAATTCAACATCAAACCAAAATCTCACATCGGTATTCCGCCCCCAGGCGGAGCATGAGTCGGATGGGAAAGACCTTGGCCCAGGGGGTCTCCCACTTCTGCACCAGGATGCCAAAGAGGTAGGGTGGGTTAGGCAACGGCAGTTCCTGCAGAGTCTGGAAGGTGGGGCTGATATAAAGGAAGCCGCCGTGCTCCTTGCTGCCCAGGAAGCTCTGAGTGAAGAAGGAGTGGCCCAGGTGACTTAACACATTTCCTGAACAGAAGAAAATGTGGGATTAGATCAAGCTCTACCACTGTGCTTTCATGCTTAAGTTATTTCCAATTAGATTAAAATAAAAAATTTTTTGCAACCATTTAAAAGGTTATACAACTTTGCTGGAATATAACTGCTACAATAATAATCAAGTTGTTGTTAATAATAACGTTACATCTAAGATGATAGACAGACTTAAATGTGACCATGGACCACAAAACCAGTCATAAAGGTAAATTTTTTAAAATTGAGATTTATACATCATCTGAAAGCTGAATAAATACGCTTTCCATTGATGTATGGTTTGTTGGGATATGACAATATTTGGCCGAGATACAACTATTTGAAATAGTTGTACCTCGGGTGCAAAAATTCTAAATACTGAGAAAATCGCCTTTAAAGTTGTCCAAATAAAGTTCTTAGCAATGCATATTACTAATCAAAAATTAAGTTTTGATATATTTACGGAAGGAAATTCACAAAATATCTTCATAGAATATCCTAATGATTTTTGGCATAAAAGAAAAATCGATCATTTTGACCCATACAATGTTTTTTTGGCTATTGCTACAAATATACCCCAGCGACTTTAGACTGGTTTTGTGGTCCAGGGTCACAAATGTCAAATATGAATATTTTATTTCAACTGAAGTGTAGTTCAATCATGACAACTCTCTGAACTTTTTAGCATGGTGATGGATATGACAATGTTAATGTATTTGGTCTTGGCGGAACGGATCTGCTACACTGCTGCTGAATTGCTGCTGCTGTTGGTTATTGCGGTAGTTGTAGATTATTGATTATGCTGCAAGCAAGTACAGGAACTTGCTACTGCCAATGCATATGCCGATACGGTGCCATGAGTATTTAAGACATACTGCTGCTGCACAAATAGCATATAAAATAACCCCGTAGCAGATCTATACAGGTGGAGCTGGGGAAGGTGGAGGGTTTCAGAGAACTCTGAAAGCGCGCTGCAGGAATCTCAAGTGAATGCTAACCAGCCATATAAATGCAAGGCAGTAAGCTTATTGGCTGCATATGCAGCATGAACCAATCCCCTTGTGCCAAGTCGTTTAACTCTCTAAATATCATTAGTTACGGTAACACCCATCAGAATCTAGAGTTTCATGACTGAACTATATTTGCATTCAATTACAAATGAGCTATTTCAATATTTCTTTTGCATTTTTATGCTTATTAGAGTATATTGTTGTAAGCTTTGCGACATTTTGCTAGATTATTTTGCTAATTTAATACCTTTAACTACCATATGGTGAGCAGTTGCTGATTATGTAGAATGCAAAGATCCAGTCACATAAGCGAAAGTTCTGTGAAATTTCTTAAGGGCAAAAAAGGTCTATTGTCAATAGTTTAGGTCAGGGGTAGGCAAGTTCGGTCCTAGAGAGCCGCAGTCCTGCAGAGTTCAGCTCCAACCCTGAAAAAAATAAATAAATAAACTCACCTGCCTATAGCCTTAGTAATCCTGAAGACATGGATTAGCTTGTTCAGGTGTGTCTGATTAGGGTTGGAGCTGAACTCTGCAGCACTGCGGCTCTCTGGGACCGAACTTGCATACCCCTGGTTTAGGTCAACGTGGCAAATTCATGTGACCAACTTGAATCCAAAGAAAATCTTAATTTTGAAATTCCCATTTGAGTGGATTCTTCGGAACGCCATTAAATGTGGCTGCTGCTTTATTTGTAGTTCAATTTAATTTAGGATCCTGACTGTTGACAGATCATTAGATTGTAGAACTAAAATGGCAACAGCTCATAATGCTCCAATAGAACAAAAAAGTTCATGAGAGTTCCTCAGCATTAGCCACTGTGTACATTATGTACCACTGAACTTGGCCAGACAAATAACATTCTTTTACTGAACACATCTGACTTGGCACACATCCTACATTAGGCTCACAGGGAATGTTGTCAGAGTAAGATGACATGGGAACTGTTCTGTGGCTGAACCCGCTGACCTGAAGCAGAACTGGGTGACAAGAGGATGACTGTGTCTCGAAAACAATTTCTGCTGAAGTGGATCCTCAATGCCACCAGGGCCAGCAGCCTCATTTTACCTTTAAGAGCCTATTGGAAGAACTGTCTAATTTTATCTATGTAGGCCTTGCTCTCATTTGGTCTGGATCAGTTTACCAGAATGGGCCCCCTGGTGGAGGCGTATCAGTTTACCTGTGAGAGCCTCCCGGTACAGCTGGACGAAGTGGCTGAAGACGTTCTTGGGAATGGTTTTCTCGTCAGGGAGGCACTGTAGAAGCACTACAACCTCTGCTTGGCCCACGGCATGCATGCCCTTTGTCATCATATACCAGCACTTCCTATTTACATCTTTACACAAAGATGACACAAAAGACTGTTATGACTCATGGGAATTTCCGTGGCATAGTGAAGGAAAGCCTCATGTTGCCAATTTTCTGCAATTCCCCAAAAGAATGACAATAGCCAAGACATGCAGCTACCAGTTAAGTTCAACTGAAATGCTACAATGAATGCATTACATTCAATAATTGCTACAACTGTAACTAATAAAATGGGTAACTAATACAATTCTTTAACTTCAGGCATATTTACAAAACCCTTTAAATATGTACTGTGTGTAAATGGTTTATATAGACTACCATTCAAAATTTGGGGGTCAATAAGTTTTCCTTTTTTTTTACTAAATTAATACTTGTTCAAAAATAATGCAAAATGTATCGAAATTGACAGTAAACACATTCATAATGTTTCAAAAGATTTCTGTTTCAAAAAAATATTAAGAGTTTTTAACATTAATAATAATAAGAAATATTTATTGAGCAATTAGAATGATTTCTGAAGGATCATGTGACACTGAAGACTGAAGTAATGGCTGCTGAAAATTCAGCTTTATTAATAAATTACATTTTAAAATGTATTCAAATATTTTAAATTGTAGTAATACTGTGAAAAAAAACATTAAATATGAATGTATAACGGAAAAACAATTATGTGTAAAGAAATAAGGTAAACACTTGTGAGCAAAATCTGTCAATTTATGCAAAAACTGAAAATGAATTAATATTATTTAAAGCCATCTGTGATATTAGCCTTTGCAAAATGTAGCTTTTTTTGCATCTAATTCCAGAAATATTAAAAACAATGAAAAAGGTGAAGATTAATTTTTATAGGACAAATTAACCAAATATGCCCATAGTTAAAGAGAAATGCCCAGGAAAAAATATTTCACAAATTCACTCCATTAGTACATACACTTAAAATTGAACCCAAGAGAACATCTAGCAAGGAGTGGCTCACTCACAATTGACCAGTTTGACCATGGCCAGCAGGTTGGCATTGAGAACAAACACCAGGGGATCAGGGCCGCCCTCCTCAAGCTGCTGCATCAGCACAATCTCAGAAGGTCTTTCCTCCACAGCATAGTCTGCAGACAAGACACATAATATCAATACTGTAACTATCAACAAACTGATCCATGACTCTATTCAGTTTCCTCTTATGGTACAACCCAGATGAGGAACCAACCCAATGAAAGTCCTCCTTTAGCATGAGTGGTGGTGATGTAAGCACAAACACAGATACATGCACACAGACATGCACAAACAATCACCAATACTCATATTTTCAGGAGTGGAGGCAGCTGAATGGTGAGGATGGGCAAGCACCTGTGATGTGGCCTCCCGTACCTCCTTTGATGCCTGTGGAGATGAGGATGGGAGGAAGTCCGTCCTCTGGGATCAGACTGAGAGAGCTACCTACAGGGCTGGCAGTCGGGGCTCCAGTGGCACAGGCCGCCTATGGCAGGGAAAGAGACACAAACTTATGCCACAACATAACGCAACCGTCTCAGGGTAAGAATCACAATCAGAAACAAGCTTATGCCTGTAAAAACTCCATATTACAGATGATTCAGAAAAATTGATAAAGCAAATCTTCACCTCGGAAGCATTGGCTCCTGAAGATTTGTTTGAATTTTGCGATGCTGCCACAGGCTGTGTGGGGTTGGGGTTTGCTGCCGGCCCTTTAGAAGAGTCTGTAGCTTCCCCATTGGGTAAAATGCCGTCAGCAAACCAAACCCTTCTTTGCTCTCGAGGAAGAGAACCTGAAAGTACACACACACACACACACACACACACACACACACACACACACACACAAACACAGGGAGGCTTATGAATAGCGAACTCTAGACTTTAAACAATACAGAGCATGAAAAGCAGTGTTCAAATTCAGAGTAGAGGGACCTGTCACATATAAGAACAAACCAAGAAATGGTCAAACTGCTGCTCTGACATCATGTTTTGTTTTGTTTTTAATCCAACTTTTCATCAGTGATCTAGTTCTAAAAACCCTTAAGGACTCAATTCTGTCATCTGTATGACATTATTTATTATGTGGAACACAAAAGAAGATATTTTAAAGAATGCTGGTAGCTTGGGTGTCACAATATGCCGGCATTGACAATAACTGTAATATTTAAAAAATGAAATATTGATATCTTGTAGTGCTGTCAAAATTAGCATGTTAACGAATGCGATTAAATTTTTCAGTTTAACACGTTAAAAATATTTACCACAGGGGTGGAGCTAGGGTTGGTCACCACACTCACAACTGCTGCTTCTGTCTCTTTTTTTCTTGACAAGAACGGTTTATTAAGACGCAGAATGTTTTTGCGGCCACATTAAATGGGAGACGTGCACTCATTTTCAGACGTGCACTCCAACTTCATCTCAGCGCCAGGCGCTGGTCAAACGAGCGCGGAAAAGGTACAGGTGACGAGGGAGCTTCACTAGAATAACAGTGAACTGAATCTTCAATTGCACGCACAAATGAAACCACGAGCATGCAATGTCGTAGTTATGTCGTCAGTTAAGTCATGAAGTTACAAAAAGGCAATTAAAGCTGCCTTACAACTGTGCATGTAAGGATTTGTTATATATGATTTAAATTTAAGAACATGTCTCTGAAATTCAGTGGTTTTCAAAACTGTCCTGGAGCACACCAGCACTGTCTCCCTCATCTAACACACCCGGTTCAACTAGTCAGCTCATTAGTATAGACTTTAAGACCTGAAGTGAGTCAGAAAAGGTAAAGAGAAGCATGTCAGATCAGTGTCATGCAGCCGTTAAAGCAACCAAAATAACCTAGCTGCTGTGATGTCTGTTAATCAAAGAACAGGAAAAGAAGAAAAAAAGAAAAAAAAAGAGAGGAAATCAACATTTGTAGCTTTAAGGATTCATCTACATTTAATTTAGAATTTAGAGTTTAATAACTTTAATTTCTGTATATTTCCTACTTGCTGAAGGGCACTGGTAGCTAAATATGACATGTATTAAAGTGTTTATGTGAAGATTGTTTTAAGTTCACTTAAATTCAAAGTTGTTCTTTTTTAAAGTCTAATAAATGTTAAAATTGATAGCTCTCAATTATACTGTAATGTTGAATGACTATAGTCAATGGTTGAATATTAGAGAGAAAAAAACTATTTCCAAGAAACATCAGTAGTATTGATATCAGTGATAATCACCGTCAATCATAAAAAAGATGCCATTAAGCAAATATAAAAAATATACTGTCTTTATGTTGTTTCTACATTAATTTGAAGATTGCAATATAAAAGCATAATTAAAAACCTTAATGTTAGGTGGGATTAATCTATTAATTTCGGGGGGAAAAATGTGCGATTAATTAATCTTTTTTTAATCAATTGACAGCACTAATATCTTGTTAATATTAAATAAGCCAGCATCTCCAATATATTAGGTGGTGTTTGTGTATCAAAACCCAAAAAATATGACAACACAATGCGTAGCTACTACTGCTGCACAAAATCAGGTCCAGAGGAGATGGTTAAGTTATGGTTACAAACTCTCTCTCCGCCTTCTTACATTTGCGAAAATGTGCGATTAATTAATCTTTTTTTAATCAATTGACAGCACTAATATCTTGTTAATATTAAATAAGCCAGCATCTCCAATATATTAGGTGGTGTTTGTGTATCATAAAACCCAAAAAATATGACAACACAATGCGTAGCTACTACTGCTGCACAAAATCAGGTCCAGAGGAGATGGTTAAGTTATGGTTACAAACTCTCTCTCCGCCTTCTTACATTTGCATTTGGAGTGTGATTCACTGAACAAATTCACTGAGAAAACACCAAATAAACAAAATTAAATAAAAGATTGGCTCCTATAATCATGTAGTGAAAATATGATATTGTGACAGCCCTGTTAGTAACCAAATAGCTTTGGTAACCATTGACTTCCAATGTATGGACAATGAGATTCTGAGACATTTCTGAAAATATTTTCTTTTGTGTTGTGAATAAAGTCATACAGGTTTGGAATAATATGAGGGCGAGTTTTAAGGAATGACAACAGTAGTTGTTAGTGCACAATTAGGTTTCGGTAAGTGAAGCTCCCACTAAACATACCTATAATGAAGCTCACGGGTTGGGGACTCACAAAGTGCCCTAACACAGTTTGAACACTGCTGAAAAGTCGAAATCAGCAATCTACAAATTAAAAATGCTTTTGGCAATATCCTACAGAATTTACCTTCAGACCCTGGCTGTTTGAGGACACCAACAGGCACCATGACGGTTGGGGGTGGGGAGCTGAGTGCTCCTGATGCCTGGGCTTGCTGCAGAGGGGGAATAGTGGAGCAGTACTCAGCTGGGTTGTTGGGATTTGGGCTCTGGTTGCAACCACCTCCCATGTTCTCCCCCAGAGGAGATGGTTAAGTTATGGTTACAAACTCTCTCTCCGCCTTCTTACATTTGCATTTGGAGTGTGATTCACTGAACAAATTCACTGAGAAAACACCAAATAAACAAAATTAAATAAAAGATTGGCTCCTATAATCATGTAGTGAAAATATGATATTGTGACAGCCCTGTTAGTAACCAAATAGCTTTGGTAACCATTGACTTCCAATGTATGGACAATGAGATTCTGAGACATTTCTGAAAATATTTTCTTTTGTGTTGTGAATAAAGTCATACAGGTTTGGAATAATATGAGGGCGAGTAAATGATGACTGAGTTTTAAGGAATGACAACAGTAGTTGTTAGTGCACAATTAGGTTTCGGTAAGTGAAGCTCCCACTAAACATACCTATAATGAAGCTCACGGGTTGGGGACTCACAAAGTGCCCTAACACAGTTTGAACACTGCTGAAAAGTCGAAATCAGCAATCTACAAATTAAAAATGCTTTTGGCAATATCCTACAGAATTTACCTTCAGACCCTGGCTGTTTGAGGACACCAACAGGCACCATGACGGTTGGGGGTGGGGAGCTGAGTGCTCCTGATGCCTGGGCTTGCTGCAGAGGGGGAATAGTGGAGCAGTACTCAGCTGGGTTGTTGGGATTTGGGCTCTGGTTGCAACCACCTCCCATGTTCTCCCATGCTTGAGCTTATAAGTAAGACACAGAGTTCAAAGGATCTGGTTATTCACATAGTAAAACTAATTTCAAGTGTTAACTGGCTCATTTCTGTATTCTGTACAAAAACTCCCAGCCTATATAGGGAAATTTATAACTATTCCTATGAGTTTCATATAACTCACCATTCATGAGTACACGGTGGCAGGTAACACAAACCCTCGCTTCTTTCCTGTCCATGTACATCAGCCTGCTTTTCAGACTACAACAAGCAGCACAGAACACCTGGCCAAACACACACCACAAACAAAATATGTTTGCTTTGATAGAAACAACTCATACCAGAAATGAGACATAATAACAAAACATTGCAAAGCAACTATATGAATCAGTCATGAACCAGTTCTCAGAACAGAAGAAGTGGTCTAGAGTAGGGATGCAACGATTAACCGATTTCACTATTAACCGTGCTTTAAAACGTCAGAGTTAATGGACTATATGGACAAAGCCTTCTTTAGAACTTCTGCATTAAGATAAGACAGCTCGTAAACTTCCGGTGAAACGTCTTAAAGATTCATTTTTCATTCATGAAGATGACATGACAAATTGTGCCAAAAATGTGTCTCCTGGCGGAAAACAAAGCCTTTTTTAGATGAAAATGACATTAAATTAGCATTATAACCAGTAGATGGTACCAGAGGATCACTAATTAGCTCAGTTGCCATAAACTCCCTAGTTTTTTCACATCTTGCTTCTGTATTTATTATAAAATGATTGCAACACATTTTAGTACTTTTACTGTACTCAAGTATAAAGTGCAGAAAGTCACAAAGTATCAAGTAATTTAAATATAAATAAATAATAAAGCCCAGACACCAACAGCCTAGAAGGGTTAATTATTTAAATACTTAACTAGTTAACTACAAATTGAATAAGTTAATTATTAACGGTATAGCAATTAAATATTGCATTAAATATTTTGAAATACTTTTACATTTAATTTAAAAACTACACACTAGATTAACTATGACAGAAGCTTTATTTCCACTAAAGAAATGCCTCAAGTCAATAGTGTGGGAGCATTTTGAGTACACCATTAACGACCAGGGCATCATTGAAATATTACCGTAAAAAAGTTGCTGCTAAATGAGCGAATACTTAAAGGGTTAGTTCACCCAAAAATGAAAATTGGCTAGTGTTTTTACTCACCCTCGAAGCATCCTAGGTGTATATGACTTTCTTCTTTCAGACGAATCCAGTCGGAGTTATATTAAAAATTGTCCTGGCTATTCCAAGCTCTATCATTGCAGTCAGCGGGTGTTGCAGTTGAACAGTCCACAAGTCCTCAAATAAAGCGCGCGCATTCTTAATAAACCGTGCTTCACACTGCTCCGGGGGGGTGAATAAAGGCCTTCTGTAGTGAATCCATGCGTTTTTGTAAGAAAAATATCCATATTTCAAACGTAATAAACACTTTTATATCACTTCCGCCAACTGTCATAAGCGGAAGCTGTTCCGGTGGATGACGTAGCACGTCGGCGTTGCGTGATAAGTGACGAATGCGGAGAGACAACAAAACAAAATGCTGGTCACGAATTAGAAGTACAAACCGAAGATTTGCAAAGAAAAATGTCGGAGGATTTCGATATAA
>NW_015505646.1:241690-244880 GCF_001515645.1 Sinocyclocheilus grahami
TTGTGTTGTGAATAAAGTCATACAGGTTTGGAATAATATGAGGGCGAGTTTTAAGGAATGACAACAGTAGTTGTTAGTGCACAATTAGGTTTCGGTAAGTGAAGCTCCCACTAAACATACCTATAATGAAGCTCACGGGTTGGGGACTCACAAAGTGCCCTAACACAGTTTGAACACTGCTGAAAAGTCGAAATCAGCAATCTACAAATTAAAAATGCTTTTGGCAATATCCTACAGAATTTACCTTCAGACCCTGGCTGTTTGAGGACACCAACAGGCACCATGACGGTTGGGGGTGGGGAGCTGAGTGCTCCTGATGCCTGGGCTTGCTGCAGAGGGGGAATAGTGGAGCAGTACTCAGCTGGGTTGTTGGGATTTGGGCTCTGGTTGCAACCACCTCCCATGTTCTCCCATGCTTGAGCTTATAAGTAAGACACAGAGTTCAAAGGATCTGGTTATTCACATAGTAAAACTAATTTCAAGTGTTAACTGGCTCATTTCTGTATTCTGTACAAAAACTCCCAGCCTATATAGGGAAATTTATAACTATTCCTATGAGTTTCATATAACTCACCATTCATGAGTACACGGTGGCAGGTAACACAAACCCTCGCTTCTTTCCTGTCCATGTACATCAGCCTGCTTTTCAGACTACAACAAGCAGCACAGAACACCTGGCCAAACACACACCACAAACAAAATATGTTTGCTTTGATAGAAACAACTCATACCAGAAATGAGACATAATAACAAAACATTGCAAAGCAACTATATGAATCAGTCATGAACCAGTTCTCAGAACAGAAGAAGTGGTCTAGAGTAGGGATGCAACGATTAACCGATTTCACTATTAACCGTGCTTTAAAACGTCAGAGTTAATGGACTATATGGACAAAGCCTTCTTTAGAACTTCTGCATTAAGATAAGACAGCTCGTAAACTTCCGGTGAAACGTCTTAAAGATTCATTTTTCATTCATGAAGATGACATGACAAATTGTGCCAAAAATGTGTCTCCTGGCGGAAAACAAAGCCTTTTTTAGATGAAAATGACATTAAATTAGCATTATAACCAGTAGATGGTACCAGAGGATCACTAATTAGCTCAGTTGCCATAAACTCCCTAGTTTTTTCACATCTTGCTTCTGTATTTATTATAAAATGATTGCAACACATTTTAGTACTTTTACTGTACTCAAGTATAAAGTGCAGAAAGTCACAAAGTATCAAGTAATTTAAATATAAATAAATAATAAAGCCCAGACACCAACAGCCTAGAAGGGTTAATTATTTAAATACTTAACTAGTTAACTACAAATTGAATAAGTTAATTATTAACGGTATAGCAATTAAATATTGCATTAAATATTTTGAAATACTTTTACATTTAATTTAAAAACTACACACTAGATTAACTATGACAGAAGCTTTATTTCCACTAAAGAAATGCCTCAAGTCAATAGTGTGGGAGCATTTTGAGTACACCATTAACGACCAGGGCATCATTGAAATATTACCGTAAAAAAGTTGCTGCTAAATGAGCGAATACTTAAAGGGTTAGTTCACCCAAAAATGAAAATTGGCTAGTGTTTTTACTCACCCTCGAAGCATCCTAGGTGTATATGACTTTCTTCTTTCAGACGAATCCAGTCGGAGTTATATTAAAAATTGTCCTGGCTATTCCAAGCTCTATCATTGCAGTCAGCGGGTGTTGCAGTTGAACAGTCCACAAGTCCTCAAATAAAGCGCGCGCATTCTTAATAAACCGTGCTTCACACTGCTCCGGGGGGGTGAATAAAGGCCTTCTGTAGTGAATCCATGCGTTTTTGTAAGAAAAATATCCATATTTCAAACGTAATAAACACTTTTATATCACTTCCGCCAACTGTCATAAGCGGAAGCTGTTCCGGTGGATGACGTAGCACGTCGGCGTTGCGTGATAAGTGACGAATGCGGAGAGACAACAAAACAAAATGCTGGTCACGAATTAGAAGTACAAACCGAAGATTTGCAAAGAAAAAGGCCAGAGGATTTCGATATAAGCCAAGAGGAGACTGGTTTTCCTTTGCTAAAGTAAGGAAACTTTGCTTCCTTTGCTCCTATAAACAAACTCGTGAGCCTAGCATTAGGGCTGTGACGGTCGCCGTGACAACCGCAGCAAGCAACCACCGCGGTTGTCTACTGCCACCGGCAGTAGTGCACATGACGTCACGCACTCTATAACAAGCATAATACAACGTTTTGTATACAAGTGTAATAACAGTAGCGGAACAGTGAACCGTGTCTACACTGGACGCGACACCACCGCGTCGCAACTCAACAGGTTGAGTCTGTCTAGTGTCTACACAGGACATTTGAACTCTGTGTCAGTACCTCATAAATAGAACGAGGCAGTTTACTGTCGGGGATTTGTCATGTCGTGTCGTATCCAGTGTAGCATCACTGATAATGAGTTTTATAGTATTTTGTCGCACCGCGTCCTGTAGACAGGGTGTATTTAACTTTCTTATTAGATGAGTGAGACAGTGCTGGGCTGCTCCAAGACAGTTTTGAAAACCATTTCAGAGACATGTTCTTAAATGTGACTCATAAAATATATTACATGCAGGCACAGTTTTAAGGCAGCTTTAATCGCCTTTTTGGTAACTTCATGACTTAACTGACCACGGCATTGCATGCACGTAGTTTATTTTGCGCTTTGATATAAAAGGATACGGGCTACAGCACGCGCCGGCGCCTTTGTGCGTTCAATTTAAGAGCATGCGCTGCGAGTACAGTACTGTTTCCGCGCTTGCTTGACTCGCGCCTGGTGCTGAAGTGAAGTGGAGCGTGCGTCTGAAACGTCTCCAGTTCTCAGTTGTTCTGCGACTGAATAAATACACTTCTTGTCAAGAGAAAAAGTGACCAAAGCAGCAGTTGTGAGTGGGGTGGCCAACCCTAGCCCCGCCCCTGCGTTAAATATTTTTAACGTGTTAAAACTGAAAAAAAAAAAAATCATCCCCTGCGTTAACGCGCTAATTTTGACATACATATATATATATATATATATATATATATATATATATAATTAATATTCATTATATATAGCCTCTATGCTGTATATATATTTATATCAACACCGCGCCACCGCCGATAGTTGGTCCATTACCACCGCGGTGGTACAGAAGGCCTTTATTCACCCCCCCCCCCCCC
>NW_015505646.1:244894-257838 GCF_001515645.1 Sinocyclocheilus grahami
CCCAGCTTGGAATAGCCAGGACAATTTTGAATATAACTATGACTGGATTCGTCTGAAAGAAGAAGGTCATATTCACCTAGGATGCTTCAAGGGTGAGTAAAACACAAGCCAATTTTCATTTTAGGGTGAACTAACCCTTTAAGGGATAATGAACAGCTAGCTATGCATTAAATGATTTTAGGCAAGAACTACCCCAGTGTTTCCCCTGCCATTCTTTTAGGGGGGCCGGTATTAAATGACCTTTATTTTCCAAAAAAATTTAATTTGTTTAATTTTCATTACTTAAAAGATAGATTAAATGAATGTTTTATGCCTTAAAACAAAATGTAAATACACAACACAGAATTTCTGAGCAAAAAAATCATAAGGCTATTGTAAGAATAAATGAAACTGGATTTATGCTTTCAAATTAGACATGCTAAAACAGAATTTGGTTACAATAAAACATAAGGTTGGACAAATAAAACATTTCATAGGGCCCTAAACGTAATATTTGTTAAACTTTTAATAACTTGATGTTAAATTGTTTAAGTTTCATGATTTTAATTAATTAGACATGCTTTTTGATTAATAAAATGTAATTTAACCATTAAAAAGGGGGAAAAAACGGAATCTACCCCCCCAAAGCCATAAACCTAGGGGAAACACTGTACCCGATGCGAAGCTATGGCTTGTTAGCTCTAGCATTCTGCCCACTTCAAATCAAACAGATGAAATAACACCGTAAGATCACATTTATTTGAATTAGTTAATTATAACATTTACTTTAATTAATTATTTGATTGAGCGAGAGAGGTGACAGTTCTGCGTCTGTGCGTCTCTCAACAATGAAGCTTGTGAGTTTAGTTATTTCAAACAGCGATTTTTCCCGTTGCTGATGAGTGATGAATAAAATGTAGCGATCCAGCATCCAAGCTATTTTATTACAATTCGTGGGGCAGCGTTGACAAGGTTCTGTACTGAATGTTTCTGTGTGCGAGCAGAGCGATCTCCGATTTCACAAACCAAAATAAAAGACATGATATTCTCAGGATAGGGCTGGGCGATATAGCTAAAAAAATTGATCAACGATATAATGTTTCATATCGTTCGGTATCGATAATTATTGACATTTTTAGAACCTTTTTTAAAACAAAAAGCAATAGGAAAAAAAATACTTAAATTTAACCACTGTATTTATAAATTAATTTATTGAGACAAACAACAAATATTTTTTGTTTTAACAATCAAACACAATAAAAGTTAAACAAATATCTAATTTATAATGTTTTATATGCAGATTAAATAGGTCTTTATTGTATAGGTCTAATTGTCCCCCGACGACACAGGAGGGTGCAATGAGCAAAATAATGCAGTGCATTTAGCAAGTAACTCTATAAAAACGTGCATTACGTCTAAATTAACTCATAAAAATCAAATATAATTTCGTAAATTGCATAAACAAAACAGCATCATGTATCTATGCATTGATTAATCCAAAGAGCCGAAGCGCCATTCACACAGACTGCATTTAAAAACATATGAGACACAGTGAAAAGGAATAAACCTCCACAAATTCATGACGTGTTTTCTAAAAGTTTAAACTGTTTTAACTTTGCATGGCTTTCTATACATCTCTTGTGTGAGACGTGAGTGCAGCAGTCATATTTGTCCGTCTAAAAATGCGCTGAATATGTATTCTGTGTGAATGGCTTGGTTTCGGTTTTAACCCATTCAAGCTCTTCTCCGTATTGAGCGTCTATATTTCTCTAATATTTTGAATGCATAACACAACAGCGGCGCATCTTGTGGGCTAGACTAACAAAACATTAAAATGCAACGTCACTTACATCACCGCATCTCGCGCGCCACTGATGACGCTCCCTGATGCACACTTAACATTCAAATGCAAATGTTTATTTTAAATTCGACTAATATTCATTCTTTATTCACAATCTCCTCATCACAGGCAGGCACAGCACTCATTTCAGCATGTGTTCGTGTTTGTGGTCTGCGTCACTCATAGCACATTCCTATATCATGCGCTATATCAAAAATAAAAAATTATATCGATATTGAAGAAGGTGTACCGTTGATAAATATTGATACTGTTTTCTCGCCCAGGCCTATCTCAGGCTACATGTAAAATTAAGTCAAAACCAACAAGATTTTTTTTCACCATGTTTCCAAGTTCTCCACCTCAGGTCCAAAAGAAATGTACAAACTGAAAACACAAAATAATTTTGTGATATATTTCCATTTGTTATTTTCAAAAGGGAAATACTGACATGGATGTTTTCAGAGCAGAGGTCACCTTTTTTAAAATCCAAAGGGAGAGATGGACTTTTGTTTGTCTTTATTATTTTGTGCTGCATTATTTGGTTTCTGTGTTATTTCTGTTTCAAACGGCAGCAATAATTAACACTTTAAAACCTGGAGAATGTTCGTGTGATTTTATACATTAGTAGTGCTGTGAAATTAATGAATGCATAATAATTGTGATTATTCCTCAGACTATAATCATACCAACAAAATCTATAATCGTTACATCCCTAGTCTAGAGTAATCACAGTTCTGTCAGATTAAACCATTTTGCACCACAGCTACATTTCATTTTCACTGTTTTTTCCAGTTGTTCTTTCCAGCCCATATCTGTGAAAATGTAATCAACGATGCAGCAGTTTATCACCAAGGGAAATTAAGGCATTATTCCAGCAGTTTTGAAGTTATTTTTAATTGCTGCATCGACAACCATTTCTCCTTGAAGGATTTTGACAGTTTCACAGGTTTGGAGCTGCCCAACAATTACCCATACTTCCTTGCAATTTTGCTCTCTCGTTCTAAGTCCGCGTCCCACTAGCTGACTCAAATTAGCTCTACTTTGGTCAGGGATGTCACTACAGTCAGTTCTACTGACTGCTCTTCCTAAAATTTCGCCCTCTTCTGTCGAGGGTCTGTCACATTTACTGATTAAGAAAGGAAGAGGGGTGCAACAGATGAAAAGCCCATGCACCACTAAAAGGCAAGGACATTGTGGCCTGTTGCCAGTGTGGTGGTTTTCAAGCATGCTGCTAGGGTAGTTTTGTTGGTTACTTGGACAAGTCAAAATACCCAAATTTGATCTTAAGACTGACTGCGTAGAAAAGAAACATCACACCACCGCTCAAAAAGCTGCACAAATTAAGATATCATGTCCATAAACAAGTTACAGCTTGATAGTTAAATACTTGGATAGGGGATCTGAATAAACCTGTCTTTAAAAACACCACAATAATGAACAATAGGCTTTACCTTGCCACAAGCCCGACAATGATGCCTTCTTTTAGTGAAGGTGAACTTGACCTTGCACTTCATGCAAATGGGTGCTTGAGAGTCAGGAACCCAAACAGGAGCCACTTCCCCCAAAGAGCTGAAGGGTTTCTTCAATTGCTGTCCTGCCTGAAGGTCATTGTCTGGACTGTCTGAAGGGATGAGTAAGCCTGAAGAGCTATCTCCATGCTCTCCATTCATTCGAACGACCCCAGACTCAGTTGCTCCACAAGGCTCCTCAAGGCTTCCTGTTCTACTCTGTGGCTCCAGGTTCTTGTTCTTGCCAGTGGAGCCATATTCATTCTGGACTTGGCTCGAGAAAGGCTGGGGAATCTGCAGCTTTAGACTGACAGGCTGTTTCGGGCGGGCACCACCGTAAGGAACGCTGACAGGCTGCAGACGGCTGTTGAGTTTGCCCATTCTGCCAGATTCCAGTCCTCGAACTGGATCACAAACCTCTTGTTTGCTTTCCTCCATTTCTTTTTCCTCCATCACAGAGTCCTCCTTTGAAGGGACCGCTGGCTGGCTTTGTGCATCCCCACCATGATCCACAGTCAGACCATTGGATGATTCAAACTCTCTGTGCATTCCCTTGTGGTCGCTCGCTATGGTTTTCGCTTTCTCTTCCTGGTTTAACGCCCAGGTGACTTTCCCTGCACTTTCATTCTCAACCAGTCCTCCATTTTGAAAGGCACCCTCATGATTCTCCCGCTCACAATCCAGTTCTCCGCCACCATTCACTGATTTGTGCAAAACTGCTTCCCCTTTCTGGGGATTGCTTCCTTCTGGAAATACTAGATTACAGTCCCTCATTCCATCCCTCATTGCCTCCATCTTAACACCATTATTCAAAACTGGTGGCCCATGGTCACACTGTTTGTCGAGAACAGTGAAATCTTGAAGACCACCACCACTTCCCTCGTCAATACCATTCTGCTCAGTCTTAAACTCACTGGGGCCAGTGTCCTTAACACTTTGCTCATCTGTAACAGTATAGCTTGTCTCATCATAGCCGCTAAGATCAGGACTAGATGGATAACCGTTTTCCAGCACCCCTCTGTTCGAGGACGGCAACTCTGGCAACTGCCCATCAGTGCTCACCAGCTTGCCAATGTTGGGCTGGGGCAGAGGAGGACTGTGAACATCTGCTGGCCGTTCTTCACTCCTGCCCTCTGGCTGTTGCCCCACCCCCTGTTTCCCCTCTAACCTGGTGACCTCAGCCAAAGAGGGGCCATCTGACGTCTGGGCGTCTAGAAGCGGCTTGAAGCTGATAGGGCTGTCCCTTGGGCTGAGGTCGGAGTGGGTCAGTGCCGGATTCAGGGAAAGGAGGTGCGATGGTGGGGCGAGAATCTGGGTCCACTTGGCATCCGAGAGAGTCGGCGTGTCCGTTTCATCTGAAAGGATGAGGAGAGAGCTCATTAGCTTCCTTTTTGAAAAGATTGAAACAAACAGAAGATAAATTGAGAAATTAGGTCAGGCTAGATTGGAAAATGTTAAGGAAGTGGGCCAATCTGGTCATCGCCTTGGGATCCATCTGTCAAACTGACACATGAATACTTTGGAATGTGGTCAGAGACTCCCTTTCTCCTACATACATACAAGCGTGATCAAGCACACACATACACACACTGCTCTCCCTGTTTATTCGCCTTTCTGGTGGGGCCATTTAATAGTTTCGAGTCTCCTTTCACCCCCATTAATCTGTCAAGATTAGTGTCGGAGAGGGAATATACATTCGTTCCATCGTTCAGTGGCGACACTAAGAGGGTGGCTGTGTGTGAGGCAAGTCTGTGTAGCTTTTAATGTTCTTTGTGGCATACAGGACAAAGCAATCAATAAATTTCAAACAGTCAATTTTATATGGCTGTGCAGCAGAAGCTGTTGTCCGCTTAACCCAGAACGGTGAACAAAATAACACTAATTGCAATATCCTGCTTTAACTCAAATGCACATGCAACCTTAACCTTGTAAATTACATGTGCTTGACTATGTGACACCAATTAAACAGTGTTCAGGAAAATCAGGGAAAGGCAGTAGTCCTGAGGGGAAATGCTAATTCAATTGACCCCATTTACACTACAGGCTGCTGCCACCAGCACAACTACCTGCTTGTGCTAGCCATGCTACCTGCTTGTGCTAGCCATGCTGTTCAACCCAAGCGGCAACGTCAAACGCTTGTTCTACTTCTGTCGGCACCTGTGTTACTCTGCGTTTAGTTCATTATGCTCTAATTCACCTGACTGTGTGGGTTATCTGAAGATATGTAAATGTGCTGAGACAGAGTATCTTTTGTTCTGTCTCACATTACAGAAGTATGCCCTCAGAACATTCCTGACTGTCAGAGCTTTATTCTTAAGAGGTTTTGCAAGTTAGCAGCATTCTCTTACCTTCGTTCTGTTCAAACTCGTCCAGCACCTTGTCCAAGTTAAAGGCCTCAGCCTGGAAGTAATTCTCCATGGGTCAAGAAACTCCACCCTGCCAAGTGCCGTGTGAACCTGAAAGGGAAGTTGCCTTTTCCATGAGCACATACAGTAAATACAATATTTTCCACATGCACCAGGAATACAGAGTGCTAACAAGTTAAAACCTCATAAAAGTATAGTGAACTGTGAAAGTCTTACAAAGTCTGGAAGAAGATCTGATTAAACAAAAAAGTGATATTTTGTGATGCTCAATAAAATGTCACAAAAATGTCAGTGATACACAATTTATTGGTACCTTATCAGTTAAAGGCTGATCCAGATGACATTTTTGTAACTTAGCACCATTTACTGGCTGATATTAAATATTTATTTACATTTTTTATTAAATCTTCAACTATTCACATTATCTGTGAATACTAACTTCTTGTACTAACTAAAAGTGATAGTGACAGACTATGGCAAAAATGTACTCTCTAAAGACATTTGCATTTTACATTTTTATACAACATTTAAGACTTACGAATAGGAATACAACAAGCGATTCATCATAAGTGATTTATCACAGAGCCTTTTCCCCTTTAAGTTTACATGTCAAATAGTTTATAATTAACAAAACTATCAACACTAGGCAATTCTCTCAACTCACGATGCAATACAATTCACAATACTAGATTCACGATACGGTTTTCTCACAATTAATTTTTTTTAACAAAATAAGATGCAATTATAAATGAAAATATGTCCTTTTATTTTTTTCTCAGACAAAATGCTGCACAATTCTTTGAGAAATTTAAATGTCAAATAACGAAACTAAATTGACATTTTAAAACAAACCCCACATCAAATAAATGATACAAATAAAAAACTATTTCTTCATATAACCAAACTAAGGCTTTGCCTGTACTCTTTCCATTTCAAATTAATGGCAACCAATTAAAACTAGATTGTATAATTTCAAAATTTGAAGCAAAAACAGAATGGTCTGCCTTTAGCTTTGTGAAACAAAAGTGAAACTTATATTGAACATTTGAACAAAACAAAAACATCAGACAGCCCGTCTGTCTCTGGGACTTGTCTGAATGAGACAAATTCCCTCTCTAGCAGCAGGTGGCGCTTACGGAACAGCAGCACTACAGCGTTTCCTTGGTTATAGCTGTAAATAAAGCAGCGCTGCGCTTATAAATACTACATTAATATGCCTTACACTGAGCCAAGACAAAAAGAAAATACCAAGATGGTCGTCACTGCAGAACACAAGATCCAGGGGGCGTGGTTGGATCCAGATCCAACTCCTCCCACCTTACATATACTTAAGCCTACCCGTCTCCACCCCCTGATCCCTAAACCCACTCATCTCCACCCCTAGACCTACCAATCTCCACCCCCTAGATCTGGATCCAACCATGCCCCCTGGATCTTGTGTTCTGCAGTGAGGGGCTACTGAAAATACCATCGAAACCTTTCTGCAGAATTCATATAACCCCCCACCCCAATTGTATCACGATTCGTTAAACATTTCAACCAACTTGAATCAACACATATTTCTGATCCCTAAACCCACTCATCTCCACCCCTAGACCTACCAATCTCCACCCCCTAGATCTGGATCCAACCATGCCCCCTGGATCTTGTGTTCTGCAGTGAGGGGCTACTGAAAATACCATCGAAACCTTTCTGCAGAATTCATATAACCCCCCACCCCAATTGTATCACGATTCGTTAAACATTTCAACCAACTTGAATCAACACATATTTTTATCAATTTTCAACCGATAGGCGTGCAACGTTACATCTCTAAATCAACACAGAATCCCAATACTCCCAATTAGTATAATACAAATAGCCATGTCTCAGTCATAACAAAATAATCAGCTGGCCATATCGAAAATAATTACAATACCAATGCATCCCAAAAGGTGTAACAGGTCCAAATAAATTGCACAATCTGATTTGTAATTAGGCTAATTAAGTTGAAAAAGAAACATGCACAGATAATTATTCTCACCTGCTCAGAGGTCCTCTTCAGTAATTGCAGGTATGTCTGCACAAAGGCTTCTGATAGAGCCCTTGTCTCATCCAGTTTCACACACATTGGACAGCCAAATCTGAAACGGAACAGGATGATAATACCTCACTCACGACATACAAACTCTACTGGTTTTAGTTCCTGTCATGCCTGATTTAGCCTAATGATAAATAGATCATGTTAATACCTTTAAGGTCTAAAATCTTCTAGCTAACCTGTTATTTTTAAAATTAGAGCATTTCCGGTACTTTGCTGAGCTTTGAAGATGGGCAACATCAGGTGCACAAAGTTGTGACTGACTCGGTTACATTGCAATGTATAGGCTGTCACTGACAAAGTGGGTAACGGTGAAGGCCGGTCACAGAGGAACGAGGATTATGCCAGAGACAAGACATTCCACCAAGCAGAGGGTTCTGAAAGTAGCAGACTAGACACATTTTATGCTTAGTTAAAGATGCATGCTTTGCCACACTGTCAGCACAACGCTGACACACCTTTATCTGCACGGAGGGATGGTGTCCACGAATATGAGCGAAGATGTTGGATGTATTGCCTGCTTTTGCAGCCACTTTGCGCCCACATTTTTTGCTAATTGGATCCGTCCTCAAGGACAATCCTGCATTCGTTTTTTTTTAAAGAAGAAACGGGAGGAGGGGAATAGGACCCCTGAATTTGCATTTACTCTTTTTTTTCTGCTGTGTTAAAATAACATCTGATATCACTTTTGACCAGAAAATTATTGTGTCAAATTACACCAATACACTTAAATACTATTAGGAGTCTTGTGTTGAGCAAAACAAGCAAATGAATGTGGCTGGGAGGGCTTTTTATTTTTCCATTAAACCACACTGTGACTCCACCCATGCTGAAATACAAAGAGCTTTGTTTTCACACTCACAGCTAATTGCTGAAGTTCAAGTTGCACCACATAATCGACTATAGACTGAAAGTATAGTGCACAGTTAAACTTTGCTTCATCTTAGTTTGTTTTAATTGCATTTTAAAGCAATAAGCATAAAATGGTTTTGGAGACAAGCTGGTTGTGACCCATAATACCAAGGACCACGCCTGATTAAGATTTAATTACTCAGTAGATGTAGAAAGTATTGAAGTCTCCCTTATGAATAAATAAATACATTTAAAAAACAATAAAAAAATAAAGCTGTACACCTTATGTATACATATACCACACTTTAATTAATGTTTTAAAATGTTATCAAATGAAAATGTACAATTCTAGTTTTGGCAAAGCTAAACATAATATTCCTTGAAAACCATGTTTAAATAAATAATTTTATTATAAAGAATATTATTATTGTTGTTATTATTAGTGGTCGACCGATATTGTTTTTTTGACAGCCGATGCCGATATCTTGGAAAGCAGGGTGGCTGATGGCCGATACAATTTTATTTATTTTATTTAATATTTAAGAAATTTGAAATCATTTGAAAATGGATAAAAAAAAATAAATGTGTAAAATAAACAAGCTTATACTTTAAATGACAAAGTATTTTTCACAAATAAACAAATATTTAATACAAATACAATTAAAAAGGAAGTAAACACTAACCAACAGGGCACTCAGTATTCTGGGAAGTTTGTGTGCATTGGGAATCACATTTTTTTTAAATAAAGCCAAGGTAACACTCATTTTACATACAACAGACAGTGAAAATGACATTAATATGACATTGGGCAAAAGCATGAAGAGCAGCATAATTTGAAATCACGAGTTTAAAGTTTGTCGATTGCGCGTCTCAATGAAGCTGAACTCTCCTCCTGTCCGTATTCAATTCTCATGGACCGACCGTCATACAGAGTACACATGATCGTGCAGGATACAAATGCACACTTCATAAGATCTACCAGCTGAAGCTCGAAGTTTGCAAGATTTTTGAAATTAGATGTTCATTAGTCATTCAAAGATTTGTTTAAATTATATAAATGCGTATTTGCTGAATGCTGACGGCAAATGAGAAATTATTATTATAATGTTTGCCTTTCTATTACTAACAATATAAAAGCAATCATTATAATACTTTGTATACATTTTAATTCCTTTGTTTAACAGTTCTATCTGATTATGAGACAGACTTCTGTCCGTGAAACAAGAGGGAGAACAAGAGGGAGAATGTGAGCACTGTGTGTTCAGGCGCTGCCGTTCTCAGCGCAGTCAAAATAAAAGTCCCACGCGCCGTCAAAATAAACATCCCGCCACTAACGCATCGGCCAAACAGAAAAACGTATCTGCCGATGCCGGTATTTGAAAAATGCGATATATCGGTCGCCCACTAGTTATTATAACTTTGAAGTATATAAATGCTAATATATTTGTGTCATAATTTCAAATTAAATTGAACGTTTATTCTGATGGGTTGTAGCGGACCTTTGAGCTTCAGAGTGTATTTAACAATGGTTTTTCTCAAATAAAACTTTTTTTTTTTATTTGAGTTTTCTCTCAGAGCAGCTCTGCTGATGGTCATATTTATGTAGACGCTGAAAACACCATTTCAGTGTGCAGTAGATAAAACGGCGCCACTCAGAGACCTGCAGAAACAAGCAGATATACCGGTCTCTTTGCGCATAAACATTCGCAGACACATATCATATCTACTTTTGATTTATCCATCCATCAGATTGCGCGTTTTACGTGACATCCTCGTTATACTGCAAATTCCATGTTCACGACTGCACCGGGATTCCCTCTGCATCACGGAAATCATATGGCCTTAACTTATAACTTATTAATGCGACACACCTTTATCTGCACGGAGGGATGGTGTCCACGAATATGAGTGAAGATGTATTGCCTGCTTTTGCAGCCACTTTGTGCCCACATTTTTTGCAAATTGGATCCGTCCTCAAGGACAACCCTGCATTTGTTTTTTTTTAATATCCGATATATTCCTATACTGCAGATTGTAACTTTTTTTTCGGCGGGGATGGAGATTAGATATTATCTCTGTCTCGGACATTTTCTCCGCTGCACGTAAGCAGCCAAGTGAATGCAGTGAAGCAGCCGAGCGGAAATAAGTTGCATATGTGCAGGTGAGATTTTTTTCATTCTTTTTTTTTTTAAACCGTAGATATGAAAATGTTTACAGAATGATAAACGTGCACATTCAAACCGTGATAAATCGTCATACCGGTATATCGTTACAACCCTACTGCTAAGTGTTACTTATTTTTGTCAACCTGGCAACTATGTGCACGAGCTCTCACTCCACTGTGGATAAACGCGCTTGCTTTCTGAAAACACCGCAGTTTGCAGTTTAGCGATCTCCACTTATTCTATTCTCAGAAAAGTGTAATTCATCAAGTGTTTATTTACATGACAGAGAGAGAGAGAGAGATGGCGAGGGAGAGGCTGTGTATGTATGAATTACCACCGTTTTGCCGCTTTTCTATATCAACAGTGAAGCAGTGGCTTTAATTCCTTTAGAAACAATGATGTTACCAGCTCCTTGTTGAGAAAGACAATGTAGCTCTTGAGCGATTAAGCTATTTTATTGATAAAATTGCGGGGCAGTGCTAAAAAGTAGGGGTCGACCTATTATCGGCGCCGATATTAAGCATTTTATGATTATCCGTCATTTTCAAAACTGATTCGCCGATAAAATAACTTAATTTTGAAACGCGCTATTTGGCTCTGATGCAGCCTGTCAGAACTCACCACTCTGTGGCCTAAAGCAATCACCGCCCATCTGATTTGTTGGGAGTCACGAGTCAGACCAATCAATGCGGAACTCACTCACTCCGAAAGCGCTTGCTAACTGGAGCTGCTTCAGTGATCACGCATCAGTTGTCTCTCAAAGGTAAAGCCACAGCAGACGTTGCTTAATTTGCAATAAATCACAATACACTAACGTTACACTGAAGTTGCAAAACACCTCAATATTATCTATGATTTCCGTGATGCAGAAAATGTGGACAGAATCGCGGAATCCAGTCATATATATGGAATTTACTGTATGACGCGTAATGTCACAGAATTTGTCAAAGTTTGGATGAATTAATCAAAAGTAGGTCAGTACACTTAAATAGAGTCGCAATATGGACTAGTATCTGTAAATATTAAGCAGCAAAAAATACTATTTAAATATGAATCCTGCATGTCTCTGTGTATGTAAATGGTACAGACGCGCGGTTTTGTTTTCTACACATACAAAGTGTGCGACGCTCGCGCTGATTTCAGCTTCTGTCGTCTCACTACATGAGGACATAAATACTTTTTACTTTACTTTTAGTCATTTAGCAGACTCACAGACTTGTGGTGGCATATATATGCAAAATCTCTGCCAGCAGGCGGCGCTGTTGGAGTGGTAGAGATCAATGTTTCCCTGGTAACGCTGTACACCGCTTACAAACGCTGCTTTATCAGATATTACATGCAAGATTAAATGAAAATGACATCCAAAATTTTTTGAAGACAGTCGGGTTCCTTCAGAAATACAGTGATATAAAAACACCCGCACCGGGTTTCAATTTTGAAACGTGCAGTGCTCATGTTTATTCAACGAAGTCAAAGCCTTTTGGAAAATCTATTTGTGTCGGTCAGTTTTGATATTGTGGCGGGCGCCACAAATAAATCGGTGTATAGGAAACACTTACATAGGCTACAGAAACTACTAGGCTACTAACATTACTGTTCAGGTAAGTAATAGCCTACAAAAGAAATCTAAAAATAATCAAATGTAAATTAACACTGCATAGTTTTCATTGTATGTATTGATAGATTAATGCTTATTAAAGCTATAACGTTATTCAGATTAAGAGCAGATTTGCATTTTGATGGACGGGAGGAACGAATGCGCACCGCTGTGAAGAGAAAGAAGTTGCACAATACAAAACGCAGCTAGTTTTTAATAGCTTTACCTCACGTCTTTTTTTGTATAATCCTTAGAAGCCAAAATCGAAATAAAAAAAATAAAATTAGCTTAATAAAACAGCCACAGGCATAAAGTGTAAGCAGATGTTTCAATGTTTAGTTCTCTCTTTTATCATAATTAAACAGGGCTTTCATGTTGCGCGTGCTGAAACTCCTCCGCGTGGGCGCGATCTCGCTTCTGAATGCACCATAGACAAATGTTTGAAAAACAACTGGCGACTCTGGTGAGATAGAATTTGCAAGATAATGTATAAATACCAATAATAAATGTATGTGTGTTTTATTAATTTCTCCAGTACCGATAGCAGAACCGTTAAC
>NW_015505646.1:257897-328686 GCF_001515645.1 Sinocyclocheilus grahami
ACCCATCCCTAGCTATTAGTGTTATAGTTTCATGAAAATAGTTGCAGTCTTCTTAACAACTTCTACAATATAGCTATGAAGACAATTAAATTATTTACACTTATATAATTTTTTTTTTAAATCAATCCATTGATGTGCATTAGATGATGAACTGAATAGTCACCTCTACTATTGTAGGTTATGTTTTAGTCATCAGAAAAGAATAAGGAATTATGAGAGGTTATGCTATTACACATTAGGGGTCGACCGATATGTGTTTTGCAGGGCCGATGCCGATACCGATTATTACAGATCAAGTAGACTGATAACCGATATTTTAAACTGATATACATGTCTGGTGTAAAAATGAAAATTAATGTCAAAATTAAGAATAACAAGGGCTGCCTTTCCTGGTGTTGGTTGAGTGTAGTAATCCCACACTGCACTTTTTACTCTTGTCTTCCTCTGTGCATCCATCTACAATGAGGGTAATATAAAGAGAGAGTTAAAAGTAGGGCTGTATGCTTGTATGCTTCAAGATTAAGCCTATGAATACTGTACTACAGCTAAACAGCTTGGGGAAATGTAAGTATTTGGCTTCAATAATTTACATGTTAGAAATATATGTGCAATAGCATAATCTCTCATAATTCCTCATTAATTATTTTCTGATGACTAAAACATAACCTACAATAGTAGAGGTAACTATTCATCATCTAATGCACATCAATGGATTAACTTAAAAAATGTATATAATAAGTGTAAATAATTATTTTCTTCATAGCTATATTGTAGAAGTTGTTAAGAAGACTGCAACTATTTTCATGAAACTATAACACTAATAGCCTTTTACAGGCACACTTAGTTCAATAGCCTATTGAAATGTCTTGGCCTATGTGACACTAGAAATTTCAGTTAGTTTTAATTTACAGTACAGTGCAATTAATAAATCAGTTTAATTTATCTTTTAATCAAATGAGAGTTAAACTTTATTTTTTTGGCAAAGGGTTTACCATTAAAAATAAACATGGAAGAAATAGCGTATTGTGTGATTTTTCTTTTAAACAAAAGTTGTAATAATTGTTGTAGTAGTATTATGCATATCATACTGCACCACAGTAAGGGAAACCTTGATCTCTACCACTCCAACAGCGCCGCCTGCTGGCAGAGAATGAATTTGCATATATATGCCACCACAAGTCTGGGAAACACTGCGCTAGTTTTACACAAATGAAACTGTCAAATGATCAAGAAATGACTCTCAGAGGGAGTCAGAGCAGTTCTGGAGATGTTGTTCATGTATTTATGTGCTCATGTAGTGAGATGACAGAAGCTGAAATCACCGCGAGCGTCGCACACTTTGTATGTGTAGAAAAAACTGTGCGTCTATACCATTTACATACACAGAGACATGCAGAACATGCAGGATTTATATTTAAATAGTATTTTTGCGGCTTAATATTTACAGATACTAGTCCATATCGTGACTATTTAAGTGTACTGACCTACTTTTGATAAATTCATCCAAACTTTGACAAATTCCGTGACATTACGTGTCATACAGTAAATTCCATTTATATGACTGGATTCCGTGATTCCGTCCACATTTTCTGCATCGGAGAAATCATAGATAATATTGAGGTGTTTTACAACTTCAGTGTAATGTTAGTGGATTGTGATTTATTGCAACTTAAGCAATGTCTGCTGCTGCTTTACCTTTGAGAGACAACTGATGCAGTAGCCCTGATGCGTGATCACAGAAGCAGATCCAGTTAGCAAGCTTTCGGGAGTGAGAGTGAATTCCGCATTGATTGGTCGGACTCGTGACTCCCAACAAATCAGATGGGCGGTGATTGCTTTAGGCCACAGAGTGGTGAGTTCTGACAGGCTGCATCAGAGCCAAATAGCGCGTTTCAAAATAAGTTATTTTATTGGCGAATCGGTTTTGAAAATGACCTATACCGATAATCATACAAATGCTTAATATCGGTGCTGATAATCGGTCGACCCCTATTACACATACATTTCTAACATGTAAATTATTGAAGCCAAATTCTTACATTTCCCCAAGCTGTATAGCTGTAGTACAGTATTCATAGGCTTAATCATGAAGCATTCAGTGGCCCCACTTTTAACTCTCTTTATATTACCCTTATTGTAGATGGATGCACAGAGGAAGACAAGAGTAAGAAGTGCATTGTGGGAGTACTACACTCAACCAACACCAGGAAAGGCAGCCCTTGTTTTTCTTAATTTTGACATTAATTTTCATTTTTACACCAGACATATATATCGGTTATCGGTCTACTTGAATGGTAATAATCGGTATCGGCCCTGAAAAACACATATCGGTCGACCCCTACTAAAAAGTTTTTGTTTTTGCTGAATGTCTGTGCGCACATGCAACGGGATCTGTTTCAGTGACTAGTCGTGTGTGCGTTAGATACAGTGAAGACAGCGCATTAGTTTAGAACTCTTCTCATTTTTATTTTTTTAAATGTAGAAAGTGTGTTCATTTGTGCAATGATAACCTAACAGCAATGTAAAGATGATTTTTTAATACATTAGTATGAGTACATTACGATATAAATTTATTAGAAAGAGTACATTATTATTTATGGGCTTAAAACAAGATGTAAACAATCAGAATGTTGTAACTGGGGCCCGTTCTTCGTTCGTCACTAATTACATCCGAGATGAAATGTCACATCTAAGATGATATCATCGCGCTAATCAGGATCTGGCTAATTCGGTTCTTCGAATGCACCTGTTGTTGATGATTAGTATGGCTGGATTGAGTTATCTGAGATAATTGCGCGTTCATGGGTTGGTTTAAAAGGGGCTATGTATCGATACACGAAACCACGATCAGCAATGCAGCGATTGGCTGGCGGCAAGACAGCAACGTAATGACATCATATAATTAAAAAAGACACCTGACGAAAAACTTGACAAATTTTTGGACTTTTATAAGGAAACAGCCAAGCGAAAAAACTACATACATGTTATAATAGATAAATGAAATGTGCACTTTTGTGTTTTTATTTTATTTTAATTTTTTTACATGATTCCCAATTATTTATATTCACGATTTCTAATATTTTTTTACAGTGAACCAAACAATCCAAGATCATGCCAAATCGTAAACAATCAAATCCAGCTAACTGAGTTAGCGACGTACAAAGAACGGGCCCCTGGTGGGGAGTGCCCAATGTAAACATGAAACATATGCCATTACCTATATTGTACTGTAGTACAGTTATGGTGGCCCTTCATAATGCAGAGTTCAACTGCCTGCTCTGCCAATAGTTAGAAATGGCCCTATAGTATGCTGTGTTTAATAAACAGCTGTTTTACTCAGTTCTGCTGAGGTGGACGTTGATCGTGGTAGTAACCCTTGCTGTCTATGGGAGGGTCAGAGAGCTCTCAGAATTAATCAAAAATATCTTAATTTGTGTTCCGAAGATGAACGGAGGTCTCACGGGTTTGGAACAACATGATGGTGAGTAATTAATGACAGAATTTAAATTTTTGGGTTAACTATCCCTTTAAGAGATGTCCAAATAAGCATTCCTCAAAAGCCTGTTCCATCCTGTTTGATACATAAGAAATTATGTATGGACAATTAGGCAAACCAAAGTTGCTTCAGTCCAGTAAATGTTAATCTTAAAATAGTACTAGCAATATTAAAGACATGCTTAAATTTACTTTATAAAATCATTAAAGATTTCACAGCAAAAAGACATGCATACCACAACCTGAAGGAGGATGTTTTTAGAATCATACTAAAAAAGGCTTTTTACTTGCTAAAAAAAGTAGTAACTATCAATCAGAATACAAAAGGCATGTAGAAGATTGCTTTCAACAGGTTTTTCAGCGAAGTTTTGATCACGCTGACAATTTAGAGGTCTTAGACATTCCCATTTCAAATATAACACTATAGGCTTCTTAGGGTTAAACATATATTACCACATTCCTATGACCGTTTACGATGATCATTATCGGCACTCCCTGAAATCCCAGTAAAACAATTCTCACCCGCCTACATTTAATTAACGTCATATGACTAGATAAGTTTGGACTTGATCACTTTTCTTGGTCCTGCAATGTTGAGATGTTTCACTGTAGTTTCATTTTTAATCAAGTACAGTCGTCCTGTTATTGTACATTTTGCAAAGCATCTTTCTGCAGCACATTGAGCGGTTAAGACTGTTGACGGGAAGCTCAGTTTGATTGCATCCGCACTTCAGGAATGGTTTCGCTGTCACTTTCTTGCTACCACCTGGAAAAACATTAAGACTGTGCAATTTCACCCAACCCTAAAAGTCACCCAGAACATACTGCTGCATAAATTCAGGAAAAATATAAAGATGCTCCAAAATCTTAGGAAAACTAGCGTTCATGTCTACCATAGTGTCTCTCACAAATCGCACATCACAGCAAACATCTCTATTACACGATTTTACTTTCATCTACTCCTAAAGAAAGAGAATAAAAATAGCATCGGAGAAACTAGCTCTTGTTCCTGTGTCAGTGTCATATTTATAAGAGAAAATATTAGAAGTAGCTCAGATATCTTAGACTGCAGGGCCGACTGCAGGGCTATCTGTTGCTGAAGGAAACAGGAATCTGTCAACCTGTCACTGGGTTCACTGGATTTCAAAAGCTTCCACTTCATCATTTCCAAACAACTGATCTCAAACAAGTGTGATCGGTCACACATTAGAAAGCTGAATGAGTAACTTTGACTTCTGCATTGCAAGTGTTGATTCACTGACAAAACATGTACCAAACCCTTGATGACTATATATTTCCAACCTACCACAAAAAAAGTCAAAACTCTATATAAGCAAAGTTAGATCATATGTTTAAGCCAGGGGTGCCCAAACTCGGTCCTGGAGGGCCGGTGTCCTGCAGAGTTTAGCTCCAACTTGCCTCAACACACCTGCCTTCAAGTTTCTAGTATGCCTAGTAAGAGCTTGATTAGCTGGTTCAGGTGTGTTTAATTGGGGTTGGAGCTAAACTCTTCAGGACACCGGCCCTCCAGGACCGAGTTTGGGCACACCTGGTTTAAGCAATAGTATGATCATACGTTTTTTTGATTGCTGGTCTTTGCAAACCATATTCCTAATTGCCTTCCAAAACATTCACAAACATGTGGTTGATTGCAAAAAGTTACCACTTTATTTAAAAAAAATACTTTCCAACATATTGTACATTAGAAGGCTTTAGAAATGTTGATTCATATATATACATTCGTATTTCCAAAGACGGTTACCGTTAGCTAACTAACGTTAACGTTAACATTAGCCTGTCAAAAAAAACGCTCGTTATTAACTTTGTGCTTCACTTCATGTGTTTACTAACATAATTACCAGCTATTTTAACACGCTTCACAAAACAGAAGACATAAAACACAAACGCCTGAGGCTAAATTCATCTTTAGCTAGAAATACACATTAGTTTGCAGCTCGCAAATGATCCAAGTAACGTAGCATAAAATGCTGCATTCATTAGGCTTCTATAGTAAACACATCAGAGATGTGATAAGCGAATAACAGGTTAATCGTTTACTCACCGGTGGAATCCCCATCTTCATCTTCATCTTCACGCACGATTCAGCCATGAAACTCTCAGCGTAAAATCCAACATACTTCGTATCAAACAAGCAAGAGACAATGTCTTCGACTTCTGCAGGATATCTCCACGCACAGCTAGGCCATTTTCTAGTGTTCCACAGAAGTGAAGGAAGAAGTAGTTTGTGCGACAGCTCCCGTATATCCCTCCCCCAAAGGTTTAGTGGAGAAGGTTACTACGAACTGCAGCAACGGTGGGACATTTTGGCTCAAGCTACGCTGAAGTGGCGTGAGACTCCCACGCTTGCGACTTCCATTTGAGCCAAGATGGCGTCTGTTTCGTAACCTTGTGTGGTAAGCGTCTCACAGCGGGTGACACCGCCGTGCCTCTGGATCCAGAGGAGAAACGCGGGGCGGCACCCGAGTCCCAGTGACGTCATTTCAATGCAACAGGGTATCGTCTTTAGAGATCGGATCCACATTGACATTTGACATTTAAGAAATAAACAGATCTTGTTACAGATCTTGAGCAACTGGACAGATCGAGTATTTAAGGACACATTTATTTGATTCGAGATTTCAGTTTCGTACATTTTAATATAAATTTAAGAAGAGGTTGCTGCAAACACGTAAAAGTGTCTTTGTAGTTATAATTAAAATTCTGAATTAATTTCCTAATGTTGCACTGTCATTGTATGTTTTCATTTGTCCACTGTGCTTTATATTATATTAAACTTTCAGAGCCGCATTAAATTCCTGAATGAATTTGAAAAAGATATAGAGGAATTGCACCACCAATTGCTTGTTCAAAAGCGTTCCTGTTTATCAATATGTAGGCTCGAATATTTAGTTCTAAAATCGATGTTAATATAAATCTGAATATAAACATTTTCAAGATGTCTTAAGCTTAATGAATAGAAAAGATGGCACAAACTAGTCTGAAAGGCAGGGTTTATTAGCAACAGCGTAATTTGCTTACAAAAGTGAAAGTAAATAAATAATAAATACAAATACGTGACAGCAATGTCACGAGAAAAAGATTGTATCTCTGTGGAACAGAAATCCGTAGCCTTAACCTACTGTGCTGTGGAAGACTTGACTCATTGATATTAATTAGATTAAGCGATTGGACGCTCCAGAAAGGTTACCAGGCAACGGCAACATAAAACGATTCATATTCATGAGCTATTAACAGTCGTTTAGTTTCCACAGCCTCACTCTGTTTAAAGTGCGACACCAAGTGTTCGTTCCGATAAGCTGCGTGCTGCATGATATTTTCAGGTAAACAAGCATTTATATATTTATACACAGTCTCTCTGTATTTGTTCCTCTTTTAATCCTTTTTCAACTTTAGCCTAAAAAACATTAGCCTAATGTGTTTCGTTATGGAGTAGGGGAGCGCGGGGCACAAAGTAACGCGGGGTTAGTTGTAACACGCATGGTTTGAATATTTCCACACATGCTAGCATAACACAATTTACAGTATTTATTAGTTACCATATCAACATTATATAGAAAAAACTGTGTGCCAAAATTCAAAAATCTTTTGAAGATATCAATGAACATTTTACCATAGTAAAATTCTGGCGTAAGTACATTTTTCATCTCTGTTTTTATTAATTATTTCAAATGAGACAAATCTGCTATTATCTCCAATCTGTTATTTATCAGTTTAGTTTAGATTATCTTTTTTTTTTAATGCTTCGCTAACTATCAGAAGACAGCAACTGGTTTTAAACTCCAGTTGCGCAGATGGGGCACGTTGTAACACTGCATTATAATGTGCTATTCTATGACATAGCGATGCAATTTACACTATTTACTTTAATGAGTTTTTATGAGAAACAACAAGAAACAGGTGAATAAAGACTGACAGTCAATGTTTAATGTTTAGAAATTATTATTTCAAGACATGTAAAGCATTTTTGCACATTTATATGGGCCGTCCCAAGCATGATTGCAATGTGTTCATTGTCAAACTCCAAAATCAGATTATTTTTAAAGGGGACATATGATGCGATTTCAATTGTTCCTTTCTCTTTGGAGTGTTACAAGCTCTTGGTGAGTAAAGAAGATCTGTAAAGTTGCAAAGACTAAAGTCTCAAATCCAAAGAGATATTCTTTATAAAAGTTAAGAGTCAGCCACGCCTACCTAAAACAACTCGTTCTAACACGCCTCCACATGTCTACGTCACGATGTGGGAAGATTTGAATAACGCCGCCCAACGAAGCGGAGTCCAGCCTGGGGTCGTCACGTGTGGTTGCCGCAAGCCCGCCTGCCGCCGTTCACTCAAGCCCGCCGTGTTTCATTGTGAAAGCAAACTACTTTGTTTGGCCTTCCAAAAGAGGACACAACTAGAAATCGGTGGTTAAGTTGTATTTATAACAGCCTAGTTTATAATGAATTTTAATGTTTTTGTCTCGTCGAGCCAGGACACAGCATCACAGTATGGTAAGGGGCGTAACATTTCCGTCACACGCTTGAGGTATTCAGCCAATCACAATGCACTGGATAGCTGGCCAATCCAACCGCATAAACACATTTCATTACACCAAATACACAAAATAATGTTATTTTTAGCAGCATCATATGACCCCTTTAATTCTTAAAAAACGCCATTATTTTAATTGAAAAAATAATTAATTTATTTTATTAACAACATATTTTAGTTTGTCTTTATTTTTATATATTTTTTAAATTCGATCAGATAACATTTTAAGCTGTTATATGATCATGTTACAACGTGCCCCTCAGATGTTACAATATACCCCACCTGCGGGGCATGTTGTCACATTTCACTTCCATTTTTTGAGGGTAAATAAAGAAAAACGTATACACTGTAATTATGAAACAAAGCGACATATTTGTACTAGACAAGTGTGAAAATACTGTGGATAAAAAAATTATACTCTGAACCCCATGTGGATTTACACAATTTGATAAAGTCAAAAAGTGTTACTTTGTGCCCCGCTCTCCCCTATGTATGCAATGTAGTCACTCGGTGGAACTATAACCATAAACTTACTCATTGGACTGCCATAGTGGGCTTACTCTGCTGAAACAGCAAAATATATGATATGTGACATGACCAAGGTGATAATATTTCTTTAATGAAAACCAGGGACATTTCAGTGGTCAAAATATCAGTGAGTTCACACTTGTGATTATCCACAAATTAAAAAACGGGGACAATATATTTGAGTATGTTTTTGTTTTTTAATTGTTGTGGTTTCCACATATTAATATCATAATTAATCATTACAGTGATGTTTGAGGGTCAGACTTACCTTAGTTTATTAATAGGCCTACAATTCACCAAAAAAAACAAGTAAATAGTAACTATTGCAAATAGTAAACAGATCAAAATAGGACTATAACAAAATTATGACTTTACAAAAGCATTAAAACTATAACAACAAATATGAGAACTAATGATAAAACTGTATTTAACAAATATATTTAACAAACATTTTCTGACTGTATTTAACTCTTTCAAAAACTGTGAGTATTTAGTAATTACAACTATTTTATCCAAGTTATTTTATGTTTATGGGAAATGGATCTTTACTATCCCTAATCAGGCCTATTGTTTTGCATTTTAGGCTCATTTTGACCACAAAGTATGTGCTTTCTGCAAATGTAATTGTTTAGTTTATTATTTTTTTATATTATTCATATTGGAGTTATGACGGCAGAAGTTTTAGGAATGTTGTGTGTAAAACAATCCCACAACCTTGCCCTCCCCATGCCTTGTTATAAAGTGTGACGTGACATGTGGCCAAGTATGGTGACCCATACTAGGAATTAGTGCTCTGCATTTATCCCATCCTAAGTGCACACACACAGCAGTGAACACACACACACTGTGAACACACACCCGGAGCAGTGGGCAGCCATTTATGCTGCGGCGCCCGGGAAGCAGTTGAGGGTTCGGTGCCTTGCTCGTGGTATTGAAGGTGGGAGAGAGCGCTGTACATTCACTCCCCCCACCCACAATCCCTGTCGGTACGAGACTCGAACCCGCAACCTTTTGGGTTACGAGTCCGACTCTAACCATTAGGCCACGACTTCCCCACTTTCGACTTTCCTTAAAGTGCACACAAACAGTATTACTTTGTTTTAGTATGTGAGGGCCTTACTGAACATACTGAATATCCTGCAACTAAATAAGCAAATAAATAAACTTTTTAACTTGTTTAGATTAAACCTCTGTAATTAGTAGATGTGGAAGGTGTGAGTGACATACAGGCTTTTTCAAGACACTTGTGGTATCCAGAAAGTTGGCATAGAGATGGGTTGTATTATTAATACCAGAAATAAAGAATTGGATGCCAAGAGTGAATCAACTGAGATTCACAAGACATTCAATATTAAACTATTTAACTATACTACTATAATACTACTATATAACTAAACAATTGGTCTCATAGTGGAGAATTTGATAGCAGAATGTCTACATTAGAAAATCCCAAAATGACGACAGAAATTAAAATGCTATTAAACTGCATGTTATATCAGTTCCCTTTCAACTAATAAAAATGAATGCAAGAAAACAAAGTTTGCTTTCATATAAGCAGGCTTTCAAGAGTTATGTTCGACACTCTAATTAAACTGTTGGAGGTAAATGCCTATATATATTCTGTGAAAAAAGCCAGAGATGTAGCCCCAGCTGTTAGTGGGACAGAAGAAGAGGATGAGCAGAAGGAAAAGCAGCATGAACACAACACTGACAGATGCAGAGATGGTATTAATCAGAAACGTCACTACAATAACATGTTCAGCACATAGATGTACAGTGTAATGTTACATGGACCTAATTTGGCTGGCCCTATGAGGACAGATAAAACCTTCAAAATATTTATAATATGTATAGATAATGTAACCAATCGGATTACACATATTAGGAAATGTATTCAGACTACTTTTAGATGAATTTTGAACTCGTTTATCACATACAGTAGATTTGATTGTTGTTTACCATATAAAATAGATTTCATTATTTGTTGTCAACAGTGTTGGGGAAAGTTACTTTTAAAAGTAATGCATTACAACATTGCGTTACTCCATAAAATAAGTAACTAATTACGTTACTTAGTTACTTTTTATGGAAAGTAATGCGTTTCGTTACTTTTGCGTTACTTTTTAAATCTGGACAGGGCTTGCTTATTTGTTTTTAAAATAAAAAAGTTATATTTTTGGCAAATATAAAAGCCTTTTCACACCAAACGTGAAATAAATAAGCCTCAGGCTGAAGGAAATGTAAATGTACGTCCGTACAGTAGAATGCAGAAGAAGAAATTTCAACACTTCAGCAATAAACAAAGACACACAAATGTTTGTCTAGAGTAATTTTTGCTTATTAGTATGATTGAACTGGATCATCGAAGGTCAGAAGCAAAGCCATTGGTTAATAGAATGGGATTAAATACATAAAGGATATTTGTGTTGTTTAACATTTAATTATTGCAGGTTTGCGTCATATTCTGAGTTGCATTTTTTAAATTCATTTTGAGGAATGCTGAATCTGTGTGTTTTTTTTTGTGAGTGAGATGAACTAATGCATATTCATATTTATTTTAGAACTACAGTAACCTCTGATTTCTCTCAACATGGGGACAGGACAGCTGTCAATCAATAAATTGGGAAAAAAAAGTAACTTGCGTTACTTATTTGAAAAAGTAACTCTAAATTAGTAAATAGTAAATTAAAAAGTAATGCGTTACTTTACTAGTTCCTTGAAAAAAAGTAATCTGATTACGTAACTCGCGTTACTTGTAATGCATTACCCCCAACACTGGTTGTCAATATGGTGAAGTTCACTAAACAATACATTGGGGTTTCCTAAACTGGGGTCAACTAAAGAACTGCAGGGGGTTTCCAAGTTTAAAAGTTTATAATTCAATTAAAAAGCTAATAATGAAATAATAAAAATAAAAACTTTTTATTTTAAAACTTTTTACCTGCATGTCAATGTGACCATTAACCGAACAATGTGTTTTTAAATCATAATTAAAATGATTTACATATGATTTATAACATAATTCAAAATCTCAGGGGGACTTCAAGTGAATATTTTAGGTTCGGATGACAAAAAACTTACCTGCATTATATGAACAAACATTAATAAATATGAAAACAGCAATGACAGTACACAGCTAAAGTCTTGCAGGTTTTTAATTATTTTGTGTAGACTTCCAGAATCCAGAATTAGTAAAGGTCACTGTATATTTTGCAGACATTTTGCTGCTATACAGTACATCAATAGGTGTTTATTAACTTGCATAATTATTCATCTCATACATGGTCTAATAGATTGATTGGTGCTTTTGTCCCCAAAGTCAAAAATCTGATTTAAAAAGGGTCTCATTAAATCACCAAAGAAAACACACAAGTTGTTTAGCAGATTCTATATTCGTATTCAAGGTTCCTACACTCTCAGAAATAAAGGTACAACAGCTGTCACTGGGGCAGTGCCTTTTCAAAAGGTACACTTACCTATTAGGTTCTAATATGTACACTTTAAGTACTAAATGGACCCTTTAGGTACAAATATGTACCTTTAGAAAAGGTACCGCCCCAGTGACAGTTGTTGTACCTTTATTTTCGCATTTGGCTCCCAAACTCTGGAATAGCCTTCCTGATAACGTTCGGGGTTCACACTCTCTCTGTTTAAATCGAGATTAAAGACACATCTCTTTGGCTAAGCATTCAAATAATGCATCTCATAATCTTGTACTGCAGTTATATCTGATCAAATGCACATTATTATTCTTTAGTTTGGGTTAAACAAATCAATTTTGCTTGGTTGGAACAGCAGCTACGCTAATTATGTTTCTATTTGTTTCTCTGTTTTTTGCCACGGGATTGACATCCCGTGGTAACTAGGATTTACACAAGCTTCAGTCTGCATCCAGAACACCTGAGAAGAGATGATGCAACCCCTCAGAGGACCTCAGATGATGCCAACCCTGAAACAACATACAGAACTACCACATTTTGCTATAAGTTTGATTGCATCATATAATAATTGCTGTTAATAGTGTTCATCGTCTGTTTTATTACGTCT
Source organism: Sinocyclocheilus grahami (assembly GCF_001515645.1). Lineage (NCBI taxonomy): Eukaryota > Metazoa > Chordata > Actinopteri > Cypriniformes > Cyprinidae > Sinocyclocheilus > Sinocyclocheilus grahami. The sequence goes on from NW_015505646.1 coordinate 270,520, forward strand.
TTAATTGAGTTTTCCATATATTTCAGCCATATGTATATATTAACTGACAGTCACCACTGATAAACTACCACTAAATATTGTGGAAACTTAATTTGCTGTAAAGTTGCTTTGCAACGATTTGTATCGTGAAAAGCACTATACAAATAAACTTGAATTGAAACTTGAATTGAATATTTCTGATATTCTGACAAATTGTCAGCTACTCCAGAACACCTGAGAAGAGATGATGCAACCCCTCAGAGGACCTCAGATGATGCCAACCCTGAAACAACATACAGAACTACCACATTTTGCTATAAGTTTGATTGCATCATATAATAATTGCTGTTAATAGTGTTCATCGTCTGTTTTATTACGTCTTTAATTGATTTTTCCATATATTTCAGCCATATGTATATATTAACTGACAGTCACCACTGATAAGCTACCACTAAATATTGTGGAAACTTAATTTGCTGTAAAGTTGCTTTGCAACGATTTGTATCGTGAAAAGCACTATACAAATAAACTTGAATTGAAACTTGAATTGAATATTTCTGAGAGTGTATATATCTGTCAGCTACTGAACGGTCAAATCAATCACAATTTCTCCCTGATGTTCTCTCTACAGCTCATTTTATGTTTGAGACTTGTTACGTAATTTGTAAATTACACATTAAGGTCTTCACTTTAAATTTCTCTTGAACATCATTTGAGATCCCATGGAATAATATAATAAAAAAGTACCCATCTGGAAGAATAAACTAGGTCATTGTCATCTCCTGAACCATCTTAACCTGGCCAGGAGTGCTAAGTGCACATCCAGCAAAATTAGCAAAAGCAGAACTTGATCCCTATACTATCTTAAACAAAGGCAAAACATTCAAACAATGCTGAGATTTGTTTTTCTTCTCTTTATTTCTGGGCTGCCACTGTCCAGATAATGAGATTTTCCCCCACGACTCTCTGATTCAGTTGGTGTTTTTGTTTTGTTTTTTTGTCAAATTTGTTCAAAAATACAGTAAAAAATGTATCAAACATACAGTAAAAACAGTAATATTGACAGATTGTTACAATTTAAAATAACTATGTTCTATTTAATATATTAAAAAATTGGATTTGTTCCTGTGATTTTCAGCAGCCGTTATTCTAGTCTTCAGTGTCACTTGATCCTTCATAAAATAATTCAAAAAAATACATTCTAATATGCTGAAAACAGTTGCTTAATATTTTTGTGAAAAATGTGATGCATCTTTTTTCTTTGACCAATTTTCTTTTTTAATATAAATGCCTCTACTGCCACTTTTGATCAATTTAATGTGACCTTAAACTAACCTAAAAGTATTTATTTATATTTCTGACCACAGACCTTTGAATGGTATTGTATATGTCTTCCACAATTAAATCCACTACAGTAAAATTTACTGCACAGTGCATTCGTTAAGGACATATACATTTCAAAGTAGAAGTAAAGGTGAATTCTGAGGTTAGTGTTTAGATGAAAACACTATAATCCAAACAACAAATTAAATGAAAATATATTTAAATATTTAGATATATACATTTAAAAAAAGACTTACAAATGATACATTTTACAAAACTTTGGTAACACTACAAGAGAGCAGGACAAGGTATATTAAAAAGAGAATTTAAATATTTTCTTAAATATTTTCACATTTGTGTCACTGATGCATTGACCTTTCCTGTGTGTACACTGCACAACCTCCACACTGTCACATTAAAAAATACATTCTAATATGCTAATATGCTGAAAACAGTTGCTTAATATTTTTGTGAAAAATGTGATGCATTTTTTTTTCTTTGACCAATTTTCTTTTTTAATATTATAAATGCCTCTACTGCCACTTTTGATCAATTTAATGTGACCTTAAACTAACCTAAAAGTATTTATTTATATTTCTGACCACAGACCTTTGAATGGTATTGTATATGTCTTCCACAATTAAATCCACTACAGTAAAATTTACTGCGCAGTGCATTCGTTAAGGACATATACATTTCAAAGTAGAAGTAAAGGTGAATTCTGAGGTTAGTGTTTAGATGAAAACACTATAATCCAAACAACAAATTAAATGAAAATATATTTAAATATTTAGATATATACATTTAAAAAAAGACTTACAAATGATACATTTTACAAAACTTTGGTAACACTACAAGAGAGCAGGACAAGGTATATTAAAAAGAGAATTTAAATATTTTCTTAAATATTTTCACATTTGTGTCACTGATGCATTGACCTTTCCTGTTACCCAAAATAATGTTATTTTTAGCAACATCATATGACCTCTTTAATTATGATTTGCAAATTCATCAGAAATAAGCAAAACTACAGTCCAGCATCTCCCCACAGTACGTGCTTTAATCTAGGAGTGGCGGTATGTATATTTTATCAGCAGGCCATGGCTGTAATGCACTTCAGAGAGCACCACGTTCCCATCATTCTCACTGGTCAAATATATCTCCCCTTCTTTCCTGGGGAAGGAAGGCTGAGGCCACCAGGACTCAAAGTCACCAAGATGACGTGACAAATCAACAAAGATTCCGGGAAGACAGGATATTTTCATTGAGAACTGCGTGGTTCAACAACCACATTCAAAATATGGGAAAAATTCCATTCACGTCTTCAAGCTAAAATGTTTTCCAAGCATTTTTTCTTTCCCTTTACAGCTGTCACCTGTTCACTTAGCAAATACATGTTTTTTTAAGTACCATGAAAGTACATCTCACTCATTAAGTGTTGCAAAAATAAATTACATAAATTAAATTACATTAAATTACATTATTAAGCTATTAGTTTTGAATCAACAATTGCAATCAAGTCTTAATATTAAATAAAAATAATATTAACAATGTCTTTTATTGTAAAATAATAAAATGTATTTCCCATTATGTCTTTTTAGTAATTAAATTACTGTTTAATATTTGCAATATATATATATATATATATATATATATATATATATAGATGCAGTCTGGCACTACTGCATTTACTGTAATAATTAAAATAACATGTGAATTACTATATATTTTTCTTTGATTTATTGATTAATTGATTGTTGAATATTTGTGATATTTTTACAAAATTACATATACAGTAGACTATATTTTTACATTTATTTTATTTTGTGAGGTCAAATGTTGTAGTCAATCCTATGCCCTCATTCTTCATTCTGCAAGTCAATATCAGCTCCTATGTGAGTGAATTCCTCAAGAGGCTCGCAATCCGTCTCGCACACCATAAGTCTCTGTGCCAATATCTATCTGAGCTGCAGCACAAGGTTGAACTGGTCGTCCTCACCTCAATGTGGAGTAGTCTTACTACATGCAAGTAGTTGTTGATACTGTGCTCCAAGCGCTCCAGCAGAGTGAGTCCACAGCCAGTTTGGCTGAGTGTCCTGGCAGACCGCACATCCTGCGCAAGTGTCCCCAAAGACAGCAGGATCTCAGCCCTCTTCTCATGCACCTGGAACACACACACACACACACACACACACAGGTGTCTCAAAGAGTGTGTGCCCGAGAGCAGCGTGAGTGGGTTGATGCTCTAATGGAGGGAATGTGTGGGAGTGGGCTGCATTGAACGACTCACTGATTTTCTCTCCCAGGTTGCTTTGTGAATTCTGATGCATGGTAATTTAATATCAGACGGCAGAGCATCTACAGCACTGCAGACTCCCTGTAAAGAGGGTGAAAAGCACAGCCTATCAAATGTCTCACTGGTGGATAGACAAGCAAAGATGTAGACGCTGAGAAGTCAGGCAAACACAGAGTCAAGTCAATGAGATAGTGGATGACACCAAGACAGAGGATGACAGAGAATCAAGCAAGACAATTAACATGCAAATAGGTAGACTGACAGATATCTGTCAAGTGAAGTGTCGCATGCAAACATCTAATGAGGCTGAGCTATTAACGCTAAAATGGTAACTTGGTATTAATTCCTGCAGTTATATATGGTGTTAATATATGGTGGTGACTTGAAAAAGTATTCAATGGATTGGAAGACTTTTATAGCCTAATTCAATTGAAGGTTATCTGGATATGATTTAAGCACAAAATATAAGCTCATTTGGATTGAAACACCAGTCCAAGTCAGAGACGAATATTGTCTCAAACCTTGGCTTGAAAGGAAATGGCTCAGCTGTCCTTGTAACATGATCTCTTATCATCTTATACTATGGTGTAAGGTATGAATTTAACCATTGGGCCACAGATAAACACCCCAAAGGCCCATTCACACCAAGGACAATAACTATAACAATAACAGCAACGAGAAAAGCTGTCATTCTTGGTGTGAATGGGTCTTAAAAGAAACAGGAAAAACCTAGAAGTAAAATAACTATTTACATCTGAAGTAGATTTCACAGTCTTACCATTTCCACTTGTAAGTCCTTGACCTTGTTCATCATTCTTCTGGCCTCGCTGTCACACACAAAGTCGATTGGTCTAGTGTGAACGTGAGAGAGTTCAGAGGCAACCATGCTGAACACTACTACCAGTATTCCTATAAGACAACCAGTCCAATGAGAAAATGTGTGTCTGTATTATGTAACCCTGGGAAGTACAGTAATGAATTACAGTGGTAGATCCACTAAAGGCACAATATGTAAGATTTTTTTATTAAAATATCCAAAAACCACTAGAACAATTTTATATATTTTGCTGACTTGTGTACTTACATTATCCCAAATGTTTCGAAGAATGTTTAAATCCAGAGAAATAAGCAATTTTAACTAGCGACACGGACCGTGTCTATAGTGTCATGCTGTCGCCTGCCAAATTATGTCATAGCCCCTCGATTACCGGTTTTATTTTGTAGAAAATATGGAAACACCAAAGATGCTTTAATATGCTATGCATTTTATTAGACAGGTTACGACCGCACAGAGTAGCACTATAACAGAACGTTTAAATGTATCTAGTATAATAAAACAGCGCAGCTTACTTCCGCTGCTTTCCGGAAGGACTGTGGTCGAGCGGTCGACTGTGACATAATAAAAACTCTGCTGCTTTCAAGCCGTGTGTCGCGCTCGTTCAGTGGCCTCGTTTTCGCTTCGACGGCTTTCAGCCTCACCCTGCTTCATTCTACTACGTTAATAAATCTTTAATACATTAGCTCATCCATGAACATGATTTCTGTCCGAGTCCCATCGGATTGCATCGGCTGTGGGAGGAAGACGACTACTCCCATGATTCCACACTCAGTCACGGCGTCATCTAACAACGCCTTTGTTTTTTTGTTTGTTTTGAATATGCACCCTCTAGTGGCAAAAAATTACATATTGTGCCTTTAAGTCACAAATGTGCAATATTCAGTAACACTTGACAATGAATTACATTATTACATTATAAAATTCACAAACCAATAGTTACATAAAACGGCTCTTTGGAATACTTGATTCTGATTGGTTGCAGCACTGAGTGGTCAAATATTTTTCTATAATAGAGTGCAACAGTGCCTGCCCACTTTTTCAACAGACTTGGTTCCAGAAGTATTTTTCCCCTTCATCTTTCCTAAATGCATTTTTAAATAAGTCTTCATTAAATAGCTGTAAGCCATGAACCAAAGCAACCAGCTACGAGGCGAATCACAAGATTGCAAAGATAAAAATTGGACAAAAAGACAAAGGTATGTGTACTTTAATGAGGGCTTTAATGAAGGAAATAACTATAATCACATTAAGCATTGAAGACAACACCAGTTTAAAACAATGGATAAATATAAAACTATTGATTTAAAGATGCTGATTATATAGCCTATATAGAAACAATATATTTTACGCTTATTGCAAAATCTGCATATTATGCATACACATATTTAAGTAGTTTGAGATCGGAAAAAAACTGTTGCTAGCATCCCTTACGAAAAAGAAGTTTATTCAAGTGTGCTATTAGTATACCTCTTTTAAACTAAAAAGAGGAAAGTATACTTTGTCAAGTATACCCATTAAAATGTCTTTACATCAAGGACCCGATCATGGAACACTGCACAGTACAAGCGCAGCGTTGAGCTTCTCAAGTCTGTTCAGTAAAGAACGTTTTGATTGGTGGATTAAAAGCTCACCGCGATTGGCTGAACGGAACATCCTCCAAAAAAAGATATTTATGAATCTTAACCTGCCAGGAAGGTCTCAAAAATACCAGACACAAATTCAAAGCAGTCCACGCATGTGTGATGATTTGCAAATGCAGATTCAACGATCCATAAATACATATACCATTATTCATAAATGTGTGATGGAAATTAATTCAAGAAATGTATATATACATATTTGTGTAAACATTTTAAATTTATTAAGGTAAGATGCATTTGTGTGAGCATTTGGGGAAATATTTATGCTTTTACTTGTGTATTTATGAATTGTGTTTTGAATTTACGAATCGGATTTTGTAAATGTAAATTGTGCTGTGCATTTATGAATTTTGTTTTGCAAATGTGTTATTTTTGAGGCTGATCTGGCTCCATACATTAACGCTTCATTAACGCCAGACAAGTAACATGATTAAAACATCAGAAACCAAAAATAACTATGTAAACACCAAAACGCAATATTATTCTGAATTTATTACATTTAGAGTAAGTGGCGAATAGTGGATATAGCTACTGTATATAATGCATCTATTGACAGTATAAGGTTGCGCTGCTGAGGCGAGGCTCCCGCAGCCTCGCCAGGAGAAATCAAAACGCGCAACACTAAGAAACTCAGCATCCTGAGGTAAAAATTCAAAAAGGAAAGTTTTTATCTTTAATATACAGTTAGTTAGACAACATCACACAACGTTTTCCCCATTACGACTGTTTAATAGTTCTATAAACAGTTCAATAAGCAAATACAATAATATTAGGTCACTTACAGTTTAGGCGGAAACACAGCGCATGTCACAGCAACCAGCCGATTCATTGCTGATCGGTTGAGTCAAAGTTTCATTAGCCCATGCATAAACATCTGATGAATCTGCCGTTTGAACGAATCGTTTGAATGAATGACTCAATCACTCACTCATTAAACGCTCACTACTGGCACCTACTGGCGTTTTAATTTAGTTGAAAAGTATAATTTCCACCATAATTTCTTGTTTGTATATTTAAAAATATTTAAAATAATCTCATAATAATTATTTAATGCAGTTGTATTTTTCAATGTCAATTGAATTTATAGATCAAATGTAAGAATTTGAAATGAAAGTATTAATGAGATTAGTGGGAACAGAATAAATCATTTGCACAAAAAACAAAACATATATATATAAGCTCGATACCATAGAGCCCCCCCACACACACATAACAAATCCCAATTTAACCCCTGCATAAGACAAATAAGATTTATATTCCGCTTTTACTCAAAACTCACTTTAAACCACCATCAAGTTTTTGTAATAACTTCCGATTGCCGTGTGTGTTTTGGCTATGTATTGTTGATGAAATTAAATATATTTTAACCTCTGAGTCAGAGCAGCGATCATGGAAGAGAGAGCACAGGCAGACAGCGCTAGAAACTGCTAATGCTCATCAGTAAATCAGTGGAAAATGAATAGAAATGACGATTCTGTCTGAGCTAGGCGTTTTAAAACGAACACTAACTAGTGTAAATGTAGCTAACAGATATGTAAACTGAAGACTATTTGAGCTTTATTAAAACTATTTGCACTGATTTTTTGTTAGTTACATTTTGTTCCTTTGTGCAATGGCATCGAGTCTTTGAGTTTGTATAAAACATCAACAAGCTGAAAAATAAAACCAAAGTTTCATTTTTGTTCAAATAGATTTCATAAAATTGGTATCGAAAAAAGTATCGTTCAGGAACCGGTATCGAAGTCAAGGTATCGGTATCGATATCGAAAATTTTTGAACGATACCCAGCCCTACTTGTAGCTTACAGGCCTGTCGGTACAGGTTTACAAACTATCGTTAAAAATCAATCGCCCAATGGAGAAAATATATGGGATTTTTACTTCTGGAACCCAAATGTTGCACTCTATCCACCTTATTTTGCAAAGCTATTTTCTGTGAATGTAGGAGACTTCAGATTCATTTAGTATCATTTAGACATATTTAGTATCACATTGCAACACGTGCCCTCTTGCGACTCAAAACGGTTAACGTGTAATAAAATGTATTTACTTTAATATCATGTATATATATTTGTATATACAGTATATAGGCAGAATAAAACTTTTAACAGATGGCTAGAAGTCTCCAATTCCAAAACGAAAACAGAGATGACCTAAGATCGGATAGAGCTGAGGTAACAGAACTAGAGTCGTGTCTTTCTGTGAATGTAGGAGACTTCAGATTCATTAGCCACTATAGGTAAACAACTAGTAGAATAACAAGTGCAGTAAATGGTAAAAACTATTGCTACAATCCATTTTTATAATATGACAATACATTAAAATATTATGATAAGAAACACCAGTCTGCAATATCAACCAGGCCGTGCCCCCTCTAATAATTTGGATTGTAACCGTTGCCCATGGCAATATACCGGTGCTACATTCATGTATTTAGTATCACATTGCAACACGTGCCCTCTTGCGACTCAAAACGGTTAACGTGTAATAAAATGTATTTACTTTAATATCATGTATATATATTTGTATATACAGTATATAGGCAGAATAAAAACTTTTAACAGATGGCTAGAAGTCTCCAATTCCAAAACGAAAACAGAGATGACCTAAGATCGGATAGAGCTGAGGTAACAGAACTAGAGTCGTGTGTAACTACATTTGTTTTTAAGATCATCTACAAATAATCTATCAAATATTTGATCTTCTTTTAGTTTAAATTAATTACCTGATCCAAAACTCGAATTTAGAAGCATTTTCAAAATAACTGCGCAAAATATTTTTTTAGTGAGAGAGTTTTAAAAGCCGCTAACACATATCTCCACGAGCAGTTCGGTAAAAGGAGGCCATCATTCATGCGTACTTACTTAAATCCATGCCCTGCGACAACATGAGATCTTCATTTGCGTTGCTTTCCATTGGAGAGCGTCTTTTTTTGAAGAAGTAACGCGAAAACGCCCGCCGAGATGTGCGCTCATCCACCACATTCACTACATTCATCAAGTGCATCGCCCCCACACTTTCTGAATCTTCCTTTCCCGGCTGGGACGTTTGTTATCTCGTCTCTGAACATGCCCCGACGTCCCTGCAGTGAGTCACTGCACACCAAAGCCAAAATAAAAATGAGGGTAACCCTGAGGTTGTAGCGGATACTGATGCAATTCTAAATAAATACACCTGTAATAACACTTTTGGAAAGAGGTAGGCTGCACAAACAAAATGAGCCCACATGTTTTAGTTCAGGTTAATATTTTATTACGTGATCAGTCTTCTGCTTTCAGTGGATTGCAGTAGGACATGCTTTGTATGTATTCCTTCATTCATTTATACCTCCACTCTTATTCACACTTCATATTTTACTCTTTATATTTTTATTGACACATCATTGATTGTTCTATTAAATATTTGCTGTTTTATTGAATTTACATGCATAAAAATGTCATTGTGCAAAAAGCAAGAAAGTACAGTATTATATTTCCTGTAGTACGTACATTTACACTATGCCATTTGAAAATTTCAAGCCACAAAACTTTAATTGTGCCTTTGTAAGTAAATCAAAGTGGTACCAAAGTCACAAGCTGTATTACTACAATACCGAATGTACTTACTAATATCACAGAATAATATAAAAACGTAATATGATCCAGTGTGTAACAAGATAGATTGATGGCAACAAAAGATGTCATCAGTCTACCTATATTGGTAACAATGATACGAACATGTTTAAAGGGATCTGTGTTTTTAAGTATTCAATGGCTCAAAGAAAGCAGGTATGAATCAGCAGAGCTGAATGAGTGTGCTCAGATGGCCTACTTTCATGACCAGCCTTCTGGTGTCTCTGTCCCTTTGCGAGTTATCATAAATATTTGTTTTATTCAGCTCCAACATATCTCTTTGCCAGATTAAACACACACACACACACACACACACACACACCACTAAAGACGAGCTTTGGCAGTAATTTCATTTCACATTTTTCAGTCTTAGCACAACACCTGTCACCTTATAAGGCTATAATGTTCAAATGCATGCACAGACAGCGGTAGAAATATAGCAGGCATATCTTAGCAAAACACCTGTTGTCTCTGGATTTGGTGAATTGTTGTAAACATGAGGAGATCATAGTGCATTCACTGTTTATTCGCTGCAAATGTGAACACTGCAGCCAGAGTGGTGATATGTTTAAATACAAGAGAGCGTTTGCTCTGAACACACCGCACACTGAAATTAGAGGCTCTCACCACCCTCTCTCTTTCACAGTGCAAAAAACAATCTTCCGCTCAGTCACCCTGCAGCAGCCCACAAGTCACAGCTGTGAACAATCAGGATAGTGCAAAAAGCCTTGCCTACAAGCCTTGGAGTCGTTGTGATCACGACAAGCTCTGAACCCCATCAGTAATGATTACAACACCACACATAGACGGGGAACATGTCCCATGGTAGATCATCTAGATAGATAGATAGATAGATAGATAGATAGATAGATAGATAGATAGATAGATAGATAGATAGATAGATAGATAGATAGATAGATACCCTGATAGCACACATACATCTCGGAGACGTCTATTTGACGTCTGCATGTACATCTGGGAGACGTATTTTTTTACAGCGTTTGCTCATCTGCAATACGTCTATAAGACGTTTTCTATCAGATGTCAAATAGATGTCTATTAGATGTCTTTAAGATGTTTATGATTTAGAATGTATGTAAAATTGTCATCTTACAGACGTCTGTTAGATGTTTGTACACAGCAGATGCCAGCTCAAGTGATCTTTAACAGACATCTTGCAGACGTATGTGTGCTATCTGGGTAGTGAATGAGCAGACGCATTTAAGCACTATATTGTCCAAGGACAGATAGATAAACAGACAGACAGACAGATAGATGCAATGCACTGATGAAGACAAATGCGCCATCACATGGTATTAATGACGGGCAATAGGAACAGAAGTGGAGTCGACCCGCAATAACTAAACCAGTGACGGAACCCGCATTGCATCACAGAATCAATTCCTGGTCAGTGCACGCGCCTCATGATCTGCCGGCTTAATTACTCCTTTACCTGTCAGCGCGTGCGGTGCACCCTAATCCGAACCGTTTAGGTGATGCATTACCACCGACAAGTATGTTTTAAGGGAAGCGATTGGCCAATTTTTTTTTTTTGAAGTTTAGCCTCCAGTCTGACGCGAATTCAAAGACGAGCGAGAGGCATCAGCAACAGGGCACTGCCAATTCACCAGCGAGGACAATTATACAGAAAGTGTCTCGATCGTATAGACGATCCATTGGGACCGAACAGCACAGACGTCAGTACTCGATACTGATTGCGTTGCTCTAATTGTGTGGGGATTTCTTACATTTTTGCGTCATTAAATGGAGCGGCGTAGGTGACGTTTGGACTGTTGCGTTCAAGAGGAGCTCTTACCAAGACTAAAAGCCGGCGCGGAAAAATGTAAGTAGCCGTCAAAGACGAAATAGCAACCTGTTAAGGTGTCCAATGTTGCTGCCGATAAACTGCGCGTTAAAGCGCTTTAGAAGTCACTCAACTGCCATCAGAACAATCCGTTCGCCTTTTTTGAAGCGTTTGCGTGTCATCCTTATTCCGAAGGGCATTTAATCGACAGGGTTATCTTGTGGGGCTCAAGGGCACAGTGTTATTCGTGCTGGGAGTTGAACATACGCCTGATTCTCTTGTCTAGATCCTCTAATAAGGACAAATCGGCACAATTTTGTCAGACCGACTCAGTGTAAGATGATGTCCTATCGCTCTCAAGAAAGCCTGTGGATTCAGTCGTTTATCTATCTACATCCAATGTCCCTTCAAGGTCCTTTCCTAGTGTTAGAGGAATCTAAAACGCAAAGAAAAATGTGCATCTACATAACTCAAAACAGAAATCGACATCTCCACCTCTGCATTCACTTAAGGGACAAATTATGTTGAAATTGGAAATGGAAGAGTTCACTTCACATTCAGAAGAGAAAAAATATATATATATCTCTCACAACTTGGAGAGAAACGTTATCTCCTTAGCTTGATTGATTGATTTGGTATCATGTGGAGTTGATAAATTGCTATCAGTTCAAGTTTGATTCAAAAAATGATGCACACTACTCTGTAAATTGATGGTAAAAATGTCAGCTGTGTTTGCTAGAACTTTACCATAAAAATACACTGAAGATATTACAAGTATTACAGGACGGCATTTTGGTGACCAGATCTCACAGGTCCTAAATATATGTCATTTAATTGTTTCATGTGTTATAATAACCTATCTGAGGTATAATCTGTTTGTTTTAAAGTGTGCTGATATGATACAAATGGTACACTGGAAGGCCACACGATGATTTAAAGTTCAGCAACATTGGCCTCTCCAGCAACAGTGACTAATAATAATAACTTGAAGACAGAGCAAAGTGTTGCCCACACAAACACAAAACACCATCAGGGTAACTCACATGACACTGATGTAGTGCAGTAAACATTAACTAAATAACAAAAAAAATACTATACTTAGAACATCTCAATACACATAACAAAAATAAGAAGAAACCAATAATTTTAATGAAATCTAAATCAATTTGATTGATCATGGAGGGAATTCTGTCAATTCTTCTCCCTCATAAAATAAAAGACAAATAATTATAATTAAAATCACAATTTCAGTAATATTTGACTGTAAAATTGCCTTCTTGAATTTAATATAATTGTCCTTACAATTTTATACTTCTAGAAAACATTTTTGCAGTTCTACAGTGAAATTACATCTATTGTTTTTATTCAATTTTTTAAAATTGTATATGCAAATAACTTAAGTTAAGTTTATATCTTAAGTTTGTTATTTAGTTAACTGTTCAGTTAATAAATTAATAGGGTTTTTATAGCATTTGTACATTATTTTTTATTTTGTATTACAAAATACAGTCTATTTTTAGCCTGAACGTATTTACACTCATAGAATTTAAAATGAGCCAAAACCCATTTTGTTGTAGGCTAGTATTGAGCAAAAGAGAGCCACATGCTATTGAATTCAATGCGCACTGGGTTAGGGCTGCACGATTATGACAAAAATCTTAAGTGTCGATTATTCCTTTGAAATTGTAATTGCGATTATTAATTACGATTAAATGAATGATGTTTACACCTTTGTTTGAAGCAACTGCATGACATATTTTTATATGAAAATAAACTGAAAAACTTTTATTGCTTTTCTATAGTATTAAGCCTCAAATGTCAACTATACATTGGATTGGTTTCTTCTTTAAATAAAAAGGTAAAAATATGCATGGTATTATAATGTTATACTAAAACTAAAATTAAAACAATGGAAAAACCCTTAAGATAACATGTAGAAAGAAAAAAAGCATGCAGAATAGCGTAATGTGTATGATTGTGTACGTGACTAATAAAATTGAACTTGAACTTAAACGTAAGTGGACTTTGAACGATTAATTGCTGCTTTGAACGATTATGTAATTGTGGTATCCATAATTGTAATCGTGAGTAGAAATTCGATTAATTGTGCAGCCCTACACGGGGTCTTATTCCCTGTCTGGGATGGTAATGTACTTGTATGTAATCTAACATCGACCCTTATTTCACACCCCCACTACGGATCGACGTCACATTTTCTCACCCAGACCCACATTTAGTCAAAGAACAAGATGTTCTTTTGAACTCTTTGGGCTTCCACAATTCATTAAAAGAACATTACAGAAAGTTTTGTGGAAGATGCATCGAATTGGGTCAGTGTGGTAGTGCTGAAGGCGTTGGAACACCCAATTCAAAGGAATGTGCAACGGGTATGGATGCTCACCTGTCCATACCATGCGACGAGTGTAGCCTTTGTGCACAAACAGTTAAGTGAAGATGGTAGTGCAGCCAGGTGTATAAAGACGCACAGAAATAAGGTTGGTTTATTTACTACTAATCTTAAAATAATATTATGTTCATCCAAAATGAAAATTCATTTCCTTCTGTGGAACACAAAAGACAATATTTTGAAGAAGTTGTGGTTTAAACAACTGGATAGAGGTAGATTACCAGATATGACAGTGTACTTTGCAATGATCTGTTTGATGACAGCTATACAAAAACAAAGACATGTTGTTTCTATCAGTATTTATAAGCAAAGGCAGGGGTTTTGAGTTAAAGGGTTAGTTCACCCAAAAATGAAAATTAGCCCATAAATTACTCACCCTCAAGTCATCCTAGGTGTATATGACTTTCTTCTTTCAGACGAATCCAGTCGGAGTTATATAAAAAAAATTGTCTTTGATCTTTCAAGCTGTTTAATGCTACTCAGTGGGTGTTGCATGCATCAGTCCATAAAAAGCGCCCATCCATAAAAAAAAGTGTCTCACACGGCTCCGGGGGGTGAACAAAGTCCTCCTGAAGCGAATCGATGCGTTTTTGTAAGAAAATATCCATATTCAAAACCTAATAATCACTTTAAAGGGGTCATATGTTGCGGCTAAAAAGAACATTATTTTGTGTATTTGGTGTAATGAAATGTGTTTATGCGGTTTAAGGTTCAAAAAACATATTATTTCCCACATACTGTACATTATTGTTTCTCCTCTATGCCTCGCCTTTCTGAAACGCGTCGATTTTTACAAAGCTCATCGGTCTGAAAAAGCAAGGTGTGCTGTGATTGGCCAGCTATCCAGTGCGATTGATTGGCTGAATACCTCAAGCGTGTGACGGAAATGTTACGCCCTTACCATACTGTTATGATGTCCTATGCATAGAGGAGAGATAGAGAGCTTGAACATGTATACACAAAAACACTGCAGTGTTGCAAGAAAACTGACAGAATTCACAGTGCTACATTCATATTTCATCCCAGCCTGTGCCCCTGCTGTTCCCTGAGCTGGCAGTAGACCTGTTACTGAGCCCAAAAGCAGCATACCATTCTCTGTCTCTGTAAGGAAATCTGCTTAACAACCTATTGGTTTCTCTCTCTCTCTCTCCAAGGAATACTGTCTTTCATCCCATGAAGCCTTTGAGCTGTTGGTGCTCGTGGTCCGAGTTTAAAATGCATCCTATGCATTTCAAGCTTGCATCTATATTTAGTAGTATTTACAGTAAGCATAAGTAATATTAATGAGCGGTGTAATGAACTGCCAGCTGGCTCTCCACAGGTTTTGAAAGTGACGCTCTGTGTCGTTACAAATCAGTTCATTTAGAAGGGTAACAGGCATCCCAATTTAAACTGAAAATAATTCAGCTCTACGAGTATCAATTTTGAGTTTCCAAAGTTTTCTCTCATTGTAAATAACAAATCTTTGTCAGTATGACAAACTGAAAACATATCTGTTCCTGCCTCGGGTCATTAAAACTTAGTCATAAAACAGCCTGGTATGCGTAATCTACGCGTTAAGTGCTTTAGTGCACAGTAGAGCAAAATAGCGATTACTCACAGCGGTAGAAAATATATCTATTGATTTTTGACAATCGAGTCAACAGGTATGAAGTGTAGTAACCCCTGTCTTCCCACACAAAGCGTTTTTTTTAGCGCGTTATGGCATTTATTGCAGTGCGCGCTCGGGAAGAGTTCATTCGACAGCTGGATGCGGGCTGCTGGGCTGTTTTCTACGGTGAATGACCTGTTACTCAGTATATGCTGCTTGTTGAATTGCGTCCCGGTTTTGCGGACGTGATCTTGTGGCTTTTGGGAACATCGTATAGCGTTTAAATATTTAATTCCCCGCTGTATTCACGGTTATGGCGCCAGACCGAGCCCCTCAGCGCGTGCTTCAGTATCAGCAAACTCTGGTGAGTATTTCTTTCTGGTCAGCGTGAATCGGATTTTTTTTTTATTATTAATTTTCGCGAAACCAGCTGTTTTATCCGCAGAGGTGCGTAAAAGTATGATTGAGTGAGAGTGTAAAGCTGTGGGTTTATTTTAGTTATGAAAGAAATCACATTTTGAATTGAGTAGGCGATTACATGTTGAATAGTGAGAATGTAATATAGCCTAATTACTGTAGGCCAGAAGTGTAAACGACGGTTGATATTTCATTTGTGTGTGTTGCTTGACATTTGTAACAAACTTATATGTTTCCAGCTAATTAAGTCATTTGTTTGTTTATATAGGAGGTAATTCAAGTCTGTCCAGTCCACAATAACATTTGAAGCATAACTAATGGCATCATTTGCATTACGAGTTCATCCACATTTCAAGTTTAAGGGCATCATCAAAGTTCCCCCTTCATTCCTGTTTCATTCCTCCAGTGCCCCTCCTACTCCTGCTCTTGCACTTGTGGACTAAATGTAGATCCACTCTGAATATTAATTGACTCATGCACCAGTTTCCCCCATTTCTGTCACATGGTGATTGACAGCTGTACCCTGGAGCACTTGACCGGGATATCTCTATATTCAGGCAGATATGACGAGAAGGAGAACTGGAGAAGGACACGTTCAAACAGTCGGTGTGGGGTACAAGTCTCTTCGTTCTGCGCCAAAATCCCCTGCTTCACCCCTCCCACTAACATCAATATCTGAGCAAGTTTTTTTGCACTGTTATGACAAATGCATTTGCATAATGAAGGTGGCGTGAAGTGGCTACACTCGGATCCATGTGTTGCATTTGTATCTTGTCTTTTTGAGTTCAGGCTATTTCTGAGCAGCCTTTCTCCCTGCAGGGCCAGACGATGTGTTTCACATTTTTTTTCCGGCTCTGCTTTCCTTATCGGTGAGAGGATCAATAAAGCGCTATACAAAATGGTGGCTGGAGACTCATGGTTTCATTCCCTCTCTCAACACCTTTCCCTTTAACTAGGGGTTGGGCCTCGTTCTGATTGATGTCTTTATCATTTACTGTCCTCATGACATGCTTCGCTGCACTGCCAGACACGAGTCTGTCTGGACAAATTTGGCCAAAGGAGAATTAGGCTGTGATGTGTGCTTTTCCATGCCGTGTTTGTTTTTCTTTCAGTATGTGCACTCTCTGTATTTTATTGTCTATTAATTGAATTTCTCCAGGGACTTTGCAATGCTTATGCTTTTGTGACTCCGAGTATAAATGCTCAAATATGGCACTCAGTACTGTCAGTTTTAAGAAATCTGGCCTTGCTCAGTGATTCGTGTTTGCACTGAAACTCATGTGATTGCACAGGCGATATTATCTTCTCAAAGGACCTTTAAAATGGTCTTGCAGGAAAGGGCATCATGAGTGCAGTGAGTCTGCTCTTCAGTGGCCTTTTGTATCTTGCAGCTCTCGATTGCACATACCCACACTATTTGCAATTTTCTCCCCGCTCCTTTCAGAGAATCTATTTCTTTCAAGCTTCTCATCTTCACTGGCAGTACCTTTGGAAGATTTTTCTATATTGTTTGGGATTAGGGAAAGAACCGCTTCATGGTTACATTTCTGCTTCCTCAAGAGAGCCAGGTCAGCTTTCAGCAAAAATAGAACACCTGGGGACACTTTCCTCCTAGCTTTAGCACACATCACTCTGTGTCACTCAGCCCCAACTGCATAGACCAGTGGAGAGTCTCTGCATATCACCCTGTCTGATCATTGGCAGAATCCATCAAAAATCCGTCCCCCATCTCCAGCTGAAATGCTGCAGCTCTAGCAAGGGTTTATGTATGAGAGCTGGATAAGAGCTGAGTAGAGATTACAGACAGGTGTCAGTCTGGAGGCAAGCAGTGGAGGAAAGCAGGTGTACGGTGATTCCAAGGAAAATCGCAAGAGTGGCTGTTTTACTTGTCTGAGAGGATGGATAAATTGATGGTACTGCTGAAAGACGGAGTGAGTAAAACAGGGATTGAATGTGCTGGTGAAACTGGTTGAGTCAGAGAAGACATTAGTCAGGACTACAAGAGCAGTGGCAATTAAAGGAATAGTGCACCCAAAAATTACAAGTGATGACAAATACATTTTGTCATTATTTACTCACCCTCGTGTCATTGCATATTACTTTTTTCTTTTGTGAAGCAAAGAAAATGGTTGGTCACTGCCAAATGGATAAAATGGACAAAAAGTACATAAAAGTGACTTAAATGTGTTGTGGTACACTGTTGTTCCAGAATTTGGGGTCAGTGTGATTTTTTTATTTATTTAAAAAAAAAATTTTTTTGAACGAAATCAAAAAAATCAAAGGTGACAATAATGGTACAAAATATCACAATTTTAAGTAAACACTTTTCTTTTGAACTGTCTATTCATCAAAAAAAGTATCACATTTAAAAAATGTTTTGTTAAGCAATCATTATATTAGGATGATTTCTGAAGGATCATGTTTCCCTGAAGACTGGAGTAATGGCTGTTGAAATTTCAGCTTTGCCATCACAGGAATACATTACGTAATAATTTTGTAATTTTGTTCCTGTAAGTATATGCCAATTTTAAATTTCAAATGTCAGTGTCACAGATGTCAATAGAGAATGCACAATTACATAGTGTACATTTAAAACTGGTGCTAATAGACAAGTTGAGCTAGATTTGATGTCATTAATGGCAAACAGACAAAATATCACAATTTTAAGTAAACACTTTTCTTTTGAACTGTCTATTCATCAAAAAAAGTATCACATTTAAAAAATGTTTTGTTAAGCAATCATTATATTAGGATGATTTCTGAAGGAAACCCCTGAAGACTGGAGTAATGGCTGTTGAAATTTCAGCTTTGCCATCACAGGAATACATTACGTAATAATTTTGTAATTTTGTTCCTGTAAGTATATGCCAATTTTAAATTTCAAATGTCAGTGTCACAGATGTCAATAGAGAATGCACAATTACATAGTGTACATTTAAAACTGGTGCTAATAGACAAGTTGAGCTAGATTTGATGTCATTAATGGCAAACAGAATTTGATTGTGATACGGCAAGTTTGAAAAACACAACTTGAAATGAAAAACTTGAAATTTAAATTAAATAACTTTCGTTTCAACTATTTTTTTTCATATGACTTCAGAACACTTGGAATATAACGCAAAAGCCACATTGATTCTTTTGATATGATTATTTTTATTTTGAAGCTTGATAATTCTGCATACCATTTTTTGTGTTTCATAGAATGAAATAGGTTGGTATGACAAGCATGTGAGATAATTTTCATTTTTGTATGAACTGTCCCTTTAAACTTTCAGACTTGAGGATGTACAAGAACAGATATTTTAGACAGCTTTCCAATGTCCTCCATCAAGGGGAGTAGGATTTCGGCCACCGATGAGATCAAAGACTTTAGATGTGCAGAGGAGACAAGGTTCAACTATTTTTTTTCATGACTTCAGAACACTTGGAATATAACGCAAAAGCCACATTGATTCTTTTGATATGATTATTTTTATTTTGAAGCTTGATAATTCTGCATACCATCTTTTTGTGTTTCATAGAATGAAATAGGTTGGTATGACAAGCATGTGAGATAATTTTCATTTTTGTATGAACTGTCCCTTTAAACTTTCAGACTTGAGGATGTACAAGAACAGATATTTTAGACAGCTTTCCAATGTCCTCCATCAAGGGGAGTAGGATTTCGGCCACCGATGAGATCAAAGACTTTAGATGTGCAGAGGAGACAAGTCCTACGGTGTGACATCAACCTCTCCACTCATCTCCAGCATGGTGCATGCAGTCACAGACATGTGATTACGCTTTAAGCACCGCTAGAGGATCTTTACAGTGCAGTCACTAAAGCAGGAAGATGCGAATGACCTCACACTTTACCCACAAACCATGGGCAAGAGAGAGGTTGTGGTGGGAAGTTTCTAACAGTCAGTGGTACTGCCTGCGGTTTGGTCATGCATACACATAAACTGATCAGCAGTGTTCTTACGCTCTTGGATAAATTATATGCCGAATAGATATGCTATTCATCACTCACCGAGATGATTTGACTACCCCATTTATGATTTTTTTCCCCCCTCAAATGAAGCGATGGATAACCTAAGCAGGCAAGGCAACAGCCCTAATGACAGCCATATCTACCTGATTGCAAAATGGATTAAAGAAGGCAGTTTAATCTCAAATCAGCTTTTAGTCGCATGATCTCCATCCAAGCATCTGAAATACCATTTGGCCCTAAACCACTATAATTTAATACAACACCTCAGGTAAAGATATTACACAATTCTTTAGTATTCTTCATTCTGGCTCAATGTCAAATTGGCCCACACCAGGTGCACTGGATTGCAGAGGAGTCATTAGTGTAATGGGATCAATGCCTTGATTCTTTTTTTGTTTTTTTCTTAGAAGGGATGTTTTGGGAAACGGGAGGAGCTGTGGTTGCTGACAGAGGTTGTTTTCATGCATCTTCTGGCTCTGTTAAATGCTAATCCAATACATCCTTTTCCTTAATTTTCCCATTATATATATTGAAGAAGGTCTGACATGGAGGAGCTAAAACGTGTGCAATATCTTAATAAGCTTGCTTGTAGAGATGTGACATCAAATGCCCCGACTAGAGGAAAGAAGATGCACAAAAAGGCTTGATAACACCCTATCAAGAATATGTGCAAAATTTGATTTTTTAAGCCAAGAGCTGAGGTAGGTTTTAGTTTCCACCTTGTTATCACTACAAACTAAAATTACAGCTGTATTTACACTACCTTTCAAAACTTTGGTGTTAAGTAAGGTTTTTTTTGTTTTTTTTAATTGACAGTTTCTGAAGGATCATGTGACACGGAAGCCCCCCCCCCCCTTTTATTTAAATAATTTTCATGGCAGCAACATTTGTTTTTGATCTTCTCAACTGGTAGAGCATGGTGCTAACAAAATTAAGTTTAAAGGGGTCATATGATGTTGCTAAAAAGAACATTATGTTGTGTATTTGGTGTAATACAATGTGCATTCGGGATATTGGTTTACTTCGCATCAGAGGGAGTGTCAGGCACGTTTATAAACCAAATAACTTAAGTAATTTGTGGATTAGTGCGTACTGGAGACGCAAACCGTCTCAAACGATTCAGTTCGATTTGGTGAACTGGTTTGATTGGTTCACTAAGAATATCCGGTTAAATAGAACGATTCGTTCGCGATCTGGACATCACTAGATGAGACAAAACCAATAAAACCCATTACAAACGAGGCATTTGTTGCATCCAGTGGGGACATAATTACTGATTATAATGACTTATACTGTCTTTTTACACATTGCGTTGCGTATCGCACTGCGTAAACATAAAACCATGTCTGCATTTGTGACCGGAGAAACAACAAGCCTACTCTACACTGCTCAAAATTCACGTTTGAATCATCATTGGCAAATTATTTAAATATAAAAAACGTACTTACAGGCTGTGAGTCAGAAGCACCAGACTGTCCTTGCAAAGTTGGAACTGCCCAACTTTATAGAAACAGTGAGCCATTTTAGGTGGCCGTGGTTGACTCTTAACTTTTATAAAGAATATCTCTTTGGATTTGAGATTTTAGTCTTTGCAACTTTACAGATCTTCTTTATGCACCAAGAGCTTGTAACACTCCAAAGAGAAAGGAAAAATTGAAATCGCATCATATGACCCCTTTAAATAAACAAAGGTTAAAGAATCTTTTATTATTATTATTATTATTGGCAAAAAGTTTTTTTCCTTGGTTTTAAACAATTATTAACAAATTTAGTGAAGTACTTGAAAGATTTCTGAAATCAAATCTTATTATTTCACCCAATCTTGCTTCTCAAGGTAATGCATCCTTTAAATGATGTTTAGATATATTTTACTGGAAAACAAGACAAATACTAAGAAAATTATATTTCTTTTAATTTCTTTATGTGCTTGATAATTGTTTCCCATGTTTACTGTACAGTTGGCTAACCCAAAGACACATTGAATTTTTGGCAATTTTTTGCTTACCGAGAAGATTTGCAGATCGTAAAAACAAATAAGTTGTAATGCAGAATCAGCAGTCTCAATGTGACATGCTCAATGATAACCAATTAATTGCTTTTGTGATGAATCTTCTCATACTGAGTTCTGGTCATGTCAAAATATGTTGGCCACATTTCTCCAGTGTGATTGCTCTTATGACACTGTGATGTCCTAGGGATATGTGAGGTTTAAGTTGCCACAAAATACGACCACAAGAGAGGCAGATGCAGAGTTAACAAAACATATTTTATTTAGCCAAGAAAATAGGAAGGTCAAAAGGAAATTTAAACTGGAAATTAGGTTCTTCCTGGTCTGGGGTATCTTTGGCGGCTTTGTTCCCTTTGTCTCTTTCACCACTGGGCCACCTCAAAAGGGAAGACAGAGCAGAAGAATGGTCGTCAAGTAAGACGTGACAAGGTTCCGTTTCTCTGTTCTACAGCAGGTTATCTCTTGTTACTCTTTAGCTGGTCTGTTCCCTAGGCCATCCAGAGTTTCATTATCTCGTCCTGGGGCCACCCACCCCAGACTGAAGCAGAGATCCTAGCTTAATGATGACCTCCATTGGGCCATCATTGGCTACTGTTGGGGGTGGTTCCCATATCTGGAGGGCAAGCAGGTGGAAGTACTCATGATTGATAACTTTTCCGAGCCGGGCCTGCTCCTTTGCTCCAGGGTTCCTTCTTCCAACATTGACTTGCCACAACACCCATCTAATGAAGAACCAATTGAAGCACAGCAATTGATGATGTTATCAGTGTGTGTGTCTGGATAGAGACCAAAAGAGACAGGGACGTTCAGTTGAAAATATTTGTCCATATGATAGGCTTAACACAAATGTCTTTAACCTTCAAGTTATGTTCATACTATCAAAATTATCTCTGGTGTCTGGTGTGAAGAATGACATCTTCTTTAGCCTAGCTACAGACACCAGATACTTAAAAAAAACTGCTTGCTTTTGTTTGAGCAGCCCATTTCAGTTTTGCATGTCAGTGAGGATGTCAGAATGTGATGGGACTGTAAAACGCCCAGTCATGGCTGTCAATCATAACCAAAGTCTCAGCTAAGATGCACATCGTACAGTTAACATAAAATATGTCTCAATGGGGTCATATTGCACAGTCTGACAAGGAGCAATCATGAAGGACAGCAAAAATCCTGCAGTACACAGACATATTTAATTGTGGTGGCTATAATATCCCATTTAACATGTAGTGGAGCGCCGCACCTGCCTTAGCAACGCAGGACAGGGCACTTAATGCTCTCAGTTGGCTGGCTAAAGGCTCTGAGGCTCTGAGGCAGAAGTGGTAAAAGGCTCCATTTACACTCCAAAACCCTTCAGAGAGATCTTTGCCACAGGCCACTCATATCCACCTGAAACCCTCCTTCAGATTTTGTCTCTGCATGTATTTTTGATTAGCATTCATGCTAGCTGTGTACCAGTAAATGTACAGGTCAATGACATTGCGTCCTTGATAAAGAGGAAATTTTACATGTTACAAGTTTTTAGAAACCTACTCTTTGTATCCATGTTAGTTTAATATGGTTTTGAAAAACTTTTATAACATTTTCCAAAAAAAAAGATTAAATTGAATGCCTCTAAAATGCCATGTGGTGTAACCATCAAGTAAAAAGCATTTTTCTATAAATTGTTTGGGACCATAAACTAAGCTTGACTAGGTCAGGTAGAGGTCTACATGGATTTTCAGACCCTTTTTCAAAAGATTCTGTTTCACTCTGGTGCCATAGATTATTTTGTGCAGTTCCACCAACACACAATGCTTCAAATCTTACTTTGTCAAATTTGGCGAGCCAGGCAGAACCTCAGCTTTTCCTCACTGCCTCCCACAATCGAAAAATATTTGGAATATCCAACCCTGTGCCTGTAAATGTTTTATTTGTGTTGCTCAATAGACAAATACCACACACACACAAACATAAAATTGTCCCACGCCTCACTCTTTTACGTCTCATGCCATGGTAGTTCCATGGGTCCTACCACATGACTTTGATTTAGACAAATGTTTATTTATTTATTTTCTTTACTTTTGCCAATTATCAAAATGAATAGCATAATTAATGTAATTTTTAAATCAATTAACCCTTTTACACATACGTTTCAAATATTCTAGCTAGGGATGTAACGATTCACTCAACTCACGATTCGATTCAATTCACGATTTTGATTTCACGATTCGATTCGATTCACAATTTATTTATTTTTTTTTACAAAATGAGATTTAAGACAAATTATAAATTAAATGTGTAATTTTATTATTGCTTGGACAAAATGCTGCACATTTCTTTGAGAAATTGAAATATAACACTATAATAATATACTAATATAGCACTTGCATATTATTCCTCTTTTGTTGGTTTTGATTGCTTTTATTGTACTCATTTGTAAGTCGCTTTGGATAACAGTGTATGCTAAATAACAACATTTAAATATAATGTAAATGTAAATAACAAAACTAAATTGAAATTTTAAAACAAGCCCCAAATCAAATAAATAACACAAATAAAATAAATCTCTTCATATAAACAAACTAAGGCTTTATCTGTGCTTTTTCCATTTAAAATTAGAGATAAAAATTAATCACGATCCAAACAAAGATGCTGCATACATGCAACATGAGCAGTTTTTAATCTAAATTGGATTGTATAGTTTTGAAATTTGAAGCAAAAACAGAATGGTTTGAGTTCAGTTTTGTGAAACTATACATAAAAATATCTGCATGAAACAGAAACAGCAGAGCTGAATGCAATGCAGATTCACTCTCTGCCAGCAGGTGGCGCTTAAAGCGTTTCCTGGTTTCCGCTGTAAACAAAGCAGCGCTGCACTTATGAACTTTAATATGCATTATACAGAGGCAAGATGTCAGGGCTCTACGCTTACTTTTTTTTAGGAGCACGTTCAAAATTTTAGCAGCACCTTCTAATCAATAATCCAAAATGTTATCAAAAAGTAGCCTTCCCATTACGAGGTGATATTTGACTCCTCTAACTTGTATGTCATCTTTTGTCAAATTCTTGAAAAAATTTTATTTTATAAGCTTTTAATTTTTTTTAAATTAAAACTACAGAATAAGAACAAGTAGAATAAGGAATATAAGTTACCAATCAAATGAAACCAGTATTAACAAAATTAATTTGTAGAGGTGGCACAGAAGAACACAAAAGTGGCTTGATGTACTTTCAGACATTTAATGAGGCTCAGAAGTGGAATGAGTGCAATTCATGATGAGATTAATGTTTTAAATATAAAATTTTGAATATAGAAATATTAAATGATTTAAATAACTGAAAAGATACTTTAAAAATGAAACTAAAACTGCAGGTGGCGGCAAGTCTTATTTTTATCACTGAATCATTCATTCAATTGATTCATTCGAACAGCTGAATCATTCAGGAATGAATCAAGTGACTGTCTTTATGAATGGGTAATCATGAATCACTGACTCACTAGATTCGTTCAAAAACGCAGTTCATTCATAAACGAAACACCGCTGGGTTGAATGGAGATACGCTGCGGCTCCGCTGTGTCTTTGTTTTAAACTATTTTCGACGACGAAATAGAGCAAAATCAGACAATAGTGTTATAGTCAGACAACATAAGTCACTTAATATTAACTTCTTGTGTATTGAATTATTTAGGGGAAGTCGTGGCCTAATGGTTAGAGAGTCGGACTCATAACCCAAAAGGTTGTGGGTTCGAGTCTCATACCAGTAGGGATTGTAGGTGGGGGGAGTGAATGTACAGCGCTCTCTCCCACCTTCAATACCACGACTGAGGTGCCCTTGAGCAAGGCACTGAACCCCCAACTGCTCCCCGAGCGCCGCAGCATAAATGGCTGCCCACTGCTCCGGGTGTGTGTTCACGGTTTGTGTGTGTTCACTGCTGTGTGTGTGCACTTAGGATGGGTAAATGCAGAGCACTAATTCCGAGTATGGGTCACCATACTTGACCACATGTCATGTCACGTCACTCACTCATTTATCACTTTATTATTTCAACCTTGTCACATGACACATCACAGCAACAATAGCACTGTATGACTGATTTTATTTAATTTTTCCTTTTTATTAAAAGTATTCACAAACTTATTACTATATTGTAAAATATCTGATATTCCAATGATCAAATACATGTAAGTAAATCTATTTTGTTTAAACACCTTTATAATAAAGAAGTTAGTTGATCTATAATGGGCAGTGGGCACCGCCATGATAGATTGCAGTTGAGCTGGTCCTGAGCAGGAGCTGGTTGCTTAGGCCAGCTTAGGACCAGCTCAGGACCAGCTTAAACCAGTTCATGACCAACTAAGGATCAGTTTAAACCAGCTCAAACCAGCTGCCATGCTTCAAAACATACCTAACCAGCATATATGCTGTTTTTTTCAACAGGGTAGATAGGGCGGAAAATCAAGATCTTCACGTCTTTAACCCTACAACAGTTATTGAACTGTTGCAAGTGATAACAACACTGTCAGACCTGACTTCTAGTACCAGCTGTGTGAGAGAATTGATAAGTGTGCCCCGTTTGCCCGACAACTGCTTACTGACAGGGGCGTGTAGCGTGTGCACTGCCCTTCTTGGTCAAAATGACGCAGGTCTATCTGACCGCTAGGATTCTGAAGGGGAATACTTTAGAGGCTTATTGTATCAATTGAGCGTGCCCTGAAGTGTTGGCAGGGTTGAGCATGATGTGATGAGGCA
This sequence comes from Sinocyclocheilus grahami, assembly GCF_001515645.1. Classification (NCBI taxonomy): domain Eukaryota; kingdom Metazoa; phylum Chordata; class Actinopteri; order Cypriniformes; family Cyprinidae; genus Sinocyclocheilus; species Sinocyclocheilus grahami. The sequence continues at coordinate 297,134 of NW_015505646.1, forward strand.
GCATCTGTTGGGTAAACCTTGTTTTTCATAGCTCGTCGCCTAAACCCTTTTCCGAATTTCTGGGAGAGGTCAGGAGCTCACCTACGATAGGAGCATCACATTTCGGCCGTGCAATTTGATTGGCTGCAGCAGGTCATTGAATGTGACAGCTTGTGTTGCTAAGGTTAAATGTCACTCTGTTAGTAAATGATGGGAGAGTTTAATTGGGCCAGACTAATATATCAAGCTGTCCAAGAGGGACGGGTGCCAAGCTGATGAAGACGATTAGGCATCGCGTGTCGGGTGATGGCTTCAGGTGGGTAGATGTTCTGAATGAGTGACAAAGGAGTGCAAAGGTTGTGTGAAACGAGGAAGAGGAGTGTGTGGATCAATCCACGTCGGTCTGCTTTGCTTTCTCTCTATGACTTGCACCTGCTCATGTGAGCAAAGAGAGAGTCTACTGGAATCGTGATGCTCATCTCAATGTGCCGCTGGCGGCTGAGCTCCTCAGATCAGAGCGCCATGTGTTTATAGAACAGAGAGAGAGGGAGAAACAGGAGGCGGGAGTAGGAGAGAGGGATTGTGGCACTACACAACGAACCTGCCAATATCCCTGTCTCTCCATCTTTAGTGCCGTGGGCATGTGCCTGTGTGGGAGCAGCTGATGGTAAGAACGAGGGATGGGAGAAGAAAGGAATAGGGAAAGGTAGAGGACTGGGTTACAATGGGTGGGAATGGCTCAAAATACCCCCTTACGTCACCCACACATGAGGATTTTTTGAAATATCTGAGGACAAAATCATGTCAGGATGATACAGTTGAACGTAATGAAATGGAAATTCAGCTGGAGGATTGAAGTTGTTCAAAGCATTGTTGCAAATTCGCGATTAATTTGCTGAAAGAACCGACTCCCCGAAAAGAAAATTGTAAAATTGATTGACACTTTAATCAGATCTCCAATCAGGGTCCAAAATTGAACCTCGCTCAACACACTGAAAATAAATTGGCATAGGAAACAATTTTCACTAATTTCACAAATAATTACAAAGAAATGGCAGGTTACACATTGAATGAATCGTGGAATTTTGAAGTAGAAAAACTGAAAAAGTATTTACTTGTAAAACATACTCCAACAATCTCTGTTAGACTTTTTTAAAGTGCACCAAATGGGTTTGGCGAGCAATTCTAAGACGAGTCTGACCATCACTAATGGGATATGCACGTTTCAAACCATAGTGATTCAAATCATCCTACTAAAGCATGTTTTCTAACTATTTTAAAAGAGTTTTATTTTGGCTGTGTAATTTTCTTTTTCTCCAGTACTCCATGTGGAGATGCGTATGTCAATTGCTTCCCACATTAAGCCACAAAAATTAACATAAGACCAAATCACAATGTGTCTTCTTGTTTTTCTTTTTTTGTGTGTGTGTGGCAAATGCAGTTTCATTTGATAAACAGATATGCTATGACTGACACAATGACCTATGTTTTTTGTCACAAATATGAATTGAAAAACTGCTAAATATCATTGTCATAGTGACACAGACATTTTAGTAAAAATAATGCAAAAAACAGTTTTAATAGGTGTTAAGAAATATTTATAACTCGCTAAGATTTACTCATCATTGGCAGTTGTTGCTATTTATGTTGTGTGCTGTATCGTCTAAATATAAGGCATTGTCTCTATTTCAAGATCTTCCACACTATACAAAGTATTTTTACATTGCTTTTGTTAAAACACTTATTGAATGTGTCTCTAGTCAAATTAATTCAGACTAAGCTTTGACAATGACGCAACGAACAAATCCAGCAATCCAGTAAATAAATTGCTCAGTTTATTTAACATCACTTCTTCTCCTGCCTTGATCAACTTGATAAAGCGTTTGTCGGGCTTTTGAATCTCAAACAGAAATCATGGTCTGTGGTTTCTTATGTGATGCATAAAGCTGTGCTATGGCTTAAAAACATAAATTACAGAGACTTTTCTAAGTATCAGTATCCAGCCTTCTGTAAATTTGTATCTCTGTCTCTTTAAATTGTTTTGCAGTGTCCTCAATATGTCTCCCATGGTGTTCCTGAAAACCAGAAACAGAATAAACCTTTTCATTTTTTTAACTTGAAAGTTATTGTTTATCCAGTTTCCAGACTGATTGATTAAACAGGGACATATCTGCTCATTATATCTTTATTTGTCTTTTGCCGATGTATAACAACACGAAAACAATACAGGATCTTTATCAAATAACAAGCCATTTGGGTTTGAGTTTCACTGCTCATTTAAATCACATTCTCAAGATCGCCTCAGAAAACTTGTGCTGGGCAGTCAGAGAATAGAAGTATAGATTTCAGTTTGATTTATGGTCTCATGGGACTGTGTGCAATAATCTGACTACTTTATTGACTAGTGAAATATTCATTGGCAGCAGGCTGGTTGGAAAATGCTGATGTTTAGTATGCTTCTTTGTTTTAGTTTCCAAAATAGTTTTGTACTGAATATTACCATATTGAACCACCAATCAAGCATGCTGTTTTAAACTACTTGAGTCTCACTGTTTGACATTACCGTATATCAGCTGAATGCAGCAAAATGTGAAAGTAGTGCCCTAGTGCCCCTAGGATCATAATTTGGTTTTGGGAGTCCCCAACAACAGGTTTACATGCATGCAAGATCAAAAAACAGGTTCATTTTCTTATAACATGCATTTAATTTTATGTTATTTCTCAAGGACTCTCAAACGATTCATTCAAAGATTCATCTTTCCAAACCCCTCCTTTGCGTGAAGCTACTCTGCTCCGATTGGTCAGATGACCCAGTCAGTTGTGATTGGTTTACTAAGTACAGCCAGGGTGCGAACTACGGGGGAGCTAGGAGGAGCTCGGCTCCCCTTAATAAGACATGGGCTCCCCTGAAAACGTGATTTGTGAAATTTTGGGGGGTCTCAAAAAATATTGACAATGTGTTATTTTGACGTGCAATTTCAGTTTTGTGTAATGTGATCATCGTGGATTATTTTGTGTAAAATTGCAAAAATATCATTCATTCATGCATGACGGCGATTTAAACCTAATTCACTTCAATAAAGATAACTATACATACATGCTATTCTTGTCATGAGCATCAAGGTGTGGGGGCGCTGCGGTGCAAATTCCACTCATGTTTAGTACATGTTAACTCAAAGATTCGTAGAAAAAATATAAACGTTGGACTCTGTGGTCGGTTCTGTGTTAAGGTAAGGCATGTTCTTCGCAATTATGTGTTGTGGCTGGGTTGTTATAGGTCTGCGTGACTCTCAATGTCTTAGGCCTAATTGAACGTAGGAATTATGGTATTAATTATAGTGCTTGCATAAAGCAAGTAGTGCATACACTTGTAGCTGTTATGTATCTTTGTAATTCATTGTAAGCCCATGCCCAAGCGCACGAACAAATATGAATTGAAAAACTGCTAAATATCATTGTCATAGTGACACAGACATTTTAGTAAAAATAATGCAAAAAACAGTTTTAATAGGTGTTAAGAAATATTTATAACTCGCTAAGATTTACTCATCATTGGCAGTTGTTGCTATTTATGTTGTGTGCTGTATCGTCTAAATATAAGGCATTGTCTCTATTTCAAGATCTTCCACACTATACAAAGTATTTTTACATTGCTTTTGTTAAAACACTTATTGAATGTGTCTCTAGTCAAATTAATTCAGACTAAGCTTTGACAATGACGCAACGAACAAATCCAGCAATCCAGTAAATAAATTGCTCAGTTTATTTAACATCACTTCTTCTCCTGCCTTGATCAACTTGATAAAGCGTTTGTCGGGCTTTTGAATCTCAAACAGAAATCATGGTCTGTGGTTTCTTATGTGATGCATAAAGCTGTGCTATGGCTTAAAAACATAAATTACAGAGACTTTTCTAAGTATCAGTATCCAGCCTTCTGTAAATTTGTATCTCTGTCTCTTTAAATTGTTTTGCAGTGTCCTCAATATGTCTCCCATGGTGTTCCTGAAAACCAGAAACAGAATAAACCTTTTCATTTTTTTAACTTGAAAGTTATTGTTTATCCAGTTTCCAGACTGATTGATTAAACAGGGACATATCTGCTCATTATATCTTTATTTGTCTTTTGCCGATGTATAACAACACGAAAACAATACAGGATCTTTATCAAATAACAAGCCATTTGGGTTTGAGTTTCACTGCTCATTTAAATCACATTCTCAAGATCGCCTCAGAAAACTTGTGCTGGGCAGTCAGAGAATAGAAGTATAGATTTCAGTTTGATTTATGGTCTCATGGGACTGTGTGCAATAATCTGACTACTTTATTGACTAGTGAAATATTCATTGGCAGCAGGCTGGTTGGAAAATGCTGATGTTTAGTATGCTTCTTTGTTTTAGTTTCCAAAATAGTTTTGTACTGAATATTACCATACTGAACCACCAATCAAGCATGCTGTTTTAAACTACTTGAGTCTCACTGTTTGACATTACCGTATATCAGCTGAATGCAGCAAAATGTGAAAGTAGTGCCCTAGTGCCCCTAGGATCATAATTTGGTTTTGGGAGTCCCCAACAACAGGTTTACATGCATGCAAGATCAAAAAACAGGTTCATTTTCTTATAACATGCATTTAATTTTATGTTATTTCTCAAGGACTCTCAAACGATTCATTCAAAGATTCATCTTTCCAAACCCCTCCTTTGCGTGAAGCTACTCTGCTCCGATTGGTCAGATGACCCAGTCAGTTGTGATTGGTTTACTAAGTACAGCCAGGGTGCGAACTACGGGGGAGCTAGGAGGAGCTCGGCTCCCCTTAATAAGACATGGGCTCCCCTGAAAACGTGATTTGTGAAATTTTGGGGGGTCTCAAAAAATATTGACAATGTGTTATTTTGACGTGCAATTTCAGTTTTGTGTAATGTGATCATCGTGGATTATTTAATGATAGTTCTCCACTCTGTTCTAAAAAGAAAGAATCATAGGGGGAAAATATGTTTTACACTTATGTTAGTGAACCATGCCCACCGCTTGGTAGTAAACACCCAAACAATAATGGTATATGTGATAGCTGAACACACACATTGAGTACTGATAAATAACTGCAGTTTGCTCCATCCTTTATCATGACTCCAAGTAATAAGAACATCAGACATTCTATATTAACTGACACATTTCCAGACAATAGCAGGCCCACAGCTGATTAGCTGATTAACATGCACACTTTTCCAGTATCCTTCATTACAGAAGTATTCTTTTCTGTGACCCTAACCAACCAGCACAGAGATGAATCACACCATTATAACATTTGATTGAAGCTTTCCAAGGTATTTGAAAATCAAAAAAATTTTTTTTTTACAAAAGTAAAAGACTCTATTCTTACATAATAGAATGTGTTACTCATCCCTGAAGCACTGCAAATGACACAGAAGGCAGAACCTAGTATAAAACTGTAAGGACTATTATAAAGTAGGCCTATAATTAGGAATATAACACAAGCAGAATAAACTATTGAGTAGTGGTGCATCATTCCTGAATGAATTGTGTTTTTTAAAATGAATGGTTATGTAAATGATTCAATGACTCACTCACTCACTCACATCACATCACTTACTTTGTTCCTGAATGAATTGTGGTCTTTGAACAAATCAGTTGAGTAGCTGAGTCATTGACAAGACAAGACAAGTCATTTGTCACCATCTACTGGCATAACAATGTTAAATGCTGAATAAATTACATCACAGTCTGTCTGGAACATGTACAGTAAAGTTTCCACTTTAATCTGACCTTTTTTATAACAAAAATGTGAAAATCTGTTGTATAAATAAAAACTTGGTACCCAAATGCCCATATTTGAAGACACACACATTAAACATGTTTATTAATAATAATAATAATTGAATGAACAAGTATTTAGTGACTTGATTTAACAGCTAAATTATTACTGAGCTAACCAATGGAACAACACAGAAATTGCACTATGATTTAACTGGAATCTGTGTATCTGCATCTGAGGTATGAGGTACATGAATTCAAAATAAAACACACCTGGGTCTGTGTGGGAGCATCTCTTTGCAGTTCTAAGGAAACATTACGTCATCAGGACAAAGGCACTTTCAAAGCCAAACTGCATCAAGATACATATGAAATTCCACTCAGGGCAAGTACGTAGGACATTTCCAAAGCATTGAACATACCTTTAAGAAAAGTAAACTATGTACAAAAATTGTGGAACATCTCTGAATCTGCTCAGAACTTTTTTTCACCTAGTTGTTCAACTAGGTGGACAGAGCCTTAGGAAAAAAGATCACGAAAATGCTCACAGGAACATAGAACACAGCCTCCATGAAAGATTGAAGAACATGCTTGAGAACAACAACATCAACAATTCATAACTCTGTAGTCTTGCGAGTCTTGTATGGACAAGAGCTCAAATCACATCTCAGGTGGACTTTTCCTATAGGAATGAGAGTGACTCAACAATTTCCATGGTCCAATGAGGTCAAATGTGGATGATTAAAGGAATAGTTCACCCAAAAGTGAAAATGTGATGAGAATTTACTCACCCTTAGGCCATCTTTATTTGATTTTGAGAAATTTACCATTACATGACCTATTCAGCAATAGCTCATCTGCAGTGAATGGGTGCCATCAGATTAGAGTGAGAGTCGAAACAGCTGATAAAACCATTACAGTAATCCAACCACATTATAATAAATTAATCATTAAGACGTTTTTAACTTCAGACTGCTGTTTCCAGCAAAAAGACAAGTCCTATATCCATAATACTGCTTTCTCCAGTGAAAAAGTAATCTTGTCTGAATCAGGAGAGAAATATGTGCAGATCAAGCATAGTTTACAAACAATAACAGTCCAAAACAGTTTTAAACATCTAAATATTTTGGTGTGTTTTGATGTAAAACGACGGCAGGAGATTGACTTTTTCACTGGTGGATGCATCATTTTGGATTATGGTTTGGATTATGGATTATGAACTCATATTTTGGCCAGAAGCAATAGTTTAAAATTAAAATGCCTTAATGATGGATTTGCTTCTTACAAACATGCAGCTTTTCACTTCACAAGGCGTTACTTGATAGACTGGAGTCATGCTGATTACTTGTGGATTATTGTGATGTTTTTATCAGCTGTTAGAACTCTCATTCTGACGGCACCCATTCACTGCAGAGAATCCATTGGTAAGCAAGTGATGTAATGTTAAACTTCTCCAAATCTGTTCCGATGAAGAATCAAACACATCAACATCTTTGATGGCCTGAGGCTGAGTAAATTTTCAGTAAATTTTATTTTTTGGGTTAACTCTTACTTTAACTATATAAATCTCACAAATAGCACCATTGCAGTGAAGCATGGTAGTGTTCCAATCATCATTCCAATGTTTCAGGAATCGTACTCAGGGACAGGAACCTGTGACAGACTACCTTCATTTATTTGATGGGTTTTTGAACAGCCTGTTAAGTTGTACATTATTTCAGTGAAGCATTTCTCGGCTTGGTTTCCCTTCATTTCCTTCCCAGGTAAAATCTTCATTCACCCCTGTCTAACTTTCAGATGTATGGACGCTATACACAGGAGTTGGGGGCCTATGCCAAAGAAGAGGCAGCTCGTCTGCGTGAAGATGGAGCACTGCGGAGGACCACCAGTGTGCGTGGCCAGGCTCCAGAACTGATGGAGTATGAGAAGGACTCGTGTGCCAAGTGTCAAGGTGGGTGTGCTGTATACATACGTGGGCCAACTGTTTGCTGGCTGGTCTGCTAGTATCATAGCATGCTATTTGCAGCAGTGGCTACAGTGCAAAGCTAGGAAAGCAGAGCAAATCCACAAGGATGAAGGGCAGCAGGGATCGAAAGAGAAAAAGGGTTGTAAAGGGCAGGAGGCAAAAGAGTTGGTAAGAAGAGTTGCTGGAATTGGGGATTAGGTGAGACCTATGGTGGAGCTAAGTGGGAGGGATTTACTCAGGCTGATACATCTACACTCTTGTTCAGGTCCACATGGAATCAGTGGCAGTAAAACTTGGCATTAAAGGGGTGGTTGATTGCGATTTCACTTTTTTAATGTTAGTTTGTGTGTAATGTTGCTGTTTGAGCATAAACAATATCTGCAAATTTGCGAAGTTGAAAGTTCAATGCAAACGGAGATGTCGTCTTTTAAAATTCTGGCAGTTTAAGGCCTACAAAAACGGCTCGTCACAAACCCTGATAAACCCCGCCCCCGGGAACAAGCAACGAAGAGGGCGAGGCCATGCTGTGCTGCTTTAGAGAAGAGGAAGAGAAAACTAGGGGTGCACATAAAAATCTATTCATATATGAATCGTGATTCTGTCTTCTAACGATTCTAATGGATTCACAAGTTTCAAAATCATGATGGATTTGCTTCTTACAAACATGCAGCTTTTCACTTCACAAGGCGTTACTTGATAGACTGGAGTCATGCTGATTACTTGTGGATTATTGTGATGTTTTTATCAGCTGTTAGAACTCTCATTCTGACGGCACCCATTCACTGCAGAGAATCCATTGGTAAGCAAGTGATGTAATGTTAAACTTCTCCAAATCTGTTCCGATGAAGAATCAAACACATCAACATCTTTGATGGCCTGAGGCTGAGTAAATTTTCAGTAAATTTTATTTTTTGGGGCCTACAAAAACGGCTCGTCACAAACCCTGATAAACCCCGCCCCCGGGAACAAGCAACGAAGAGGGCGAGGCCATGCTGTGCTGCTTTAGAGAAGAGGAAGAGAAAACTAGGGGTGCACATAAAAATCTATTCATATATGAATCGTGATTCTGTCTTCTAACGATTCTAATGGATTCACAAGTTTCAAAATCAATGTTCTAAAGCAGTGGTTCTCAATACTGTTCCTCGCGTTCCCCTGCTCTACATATGCTCTGCATCTCTCTCTCTCTCTCTCTCTCTCTCTCTCTCGCTCGCTCTCTCATTCAGATCATCAGGTCTCTCTCGCTCTCTCTCTCTCATTCAGATCATCAGCTCAGCTCTGTTTATACACCATTTATACACTTATTTTCACATAGCTATGAGAAGCGTTATGCATGCAGTTGCCATACTAGGGCTGCACGATAAATCGAAATCGCGATTCGACAGAAGCTGCGATTGTCATGCGTATCTTTCAGTGAAACGCGGTTCTGTGATCAGTAGTAAATCTCCATCCAAAGGCCAGAGGGCGCTCTCGCGCTGAAACTCCAAATACACCTCGCAGAAGAAACCCAGGAAATGCCTAACGCTGCAGCTGAATAAACAGAAGATTCAACTGCTTTTATTGATTCAACGTGACTAATAAACACACGACTACGACAATATATATCTGAGTTATTATTATTATAATTTTCATTAAAATAAAGTATATTTATAATGCAATGCCTTTATCTCTGCTTAAATACTATGAAATATGTTGCGTGCCTTATTCTGTGTAAGAAGCCACATCATCTCACAGAAGGCTTTATTTCAAACACTCGACTGACATTATGAAGTGAGTTTGGAGTAAAAATATGTTATTAAATGTGGTATTTTCACATGCTTTCAGGTGGACCAGCATTTACTACACAGAACCGTAGTTCACTGAGAAGCTATGCAAACAGCTGTCATTATCGCGAACGATGTCTTCGATTTCATAATCGCACAATAAAATCATCTTGTCGTAACTTGTCAGTGAACTACAGCTCGGTGTAGTAAATGCTGCTCCATCTGAAAGCATGTGATGATGATTTACTGCTGATTACAGAACCGGCTTTACTAACAAAAAGCGCATGACAATCGCATTCGATTAATCGTGCAGCCCTATGCCATACTGTATTAAAGCTTTAATCAGGATAAAAACAGATATGAAAAGCTAACAGAAGCAGTAACATTCACAAATAATAGTGTATCTAAAAGTATGAGATAACAACAAACAAACATACCATTAAGAGCCGTGCTTGCACAGGTTCTGCGCGATCCTCTTTACTAATATCCTCTGCATCTCAATCGGGCTCAAATTGATGAGCAATATAGACGACGCCATTGTTTACAATACAACCGGAGCACATGCCGCTGAGGTGAGGGGCAGGATGTTCAGACGCGCACTAGAGGCGGTTTAGCGAATCATAACACACTGGACTAGCTAACCAATCAGAGTCCATCGTGTATTTCTGAGGGAGTGGCGTCATAAAAGCAGGAAATGATCAGCGCGTTTATCAGAGAAGGGACAGAACGGTAAAGAATAAAGGTAAATTATGTGAAAAATAATGCGTTTTTTAAAACGCATTATTTGCGTTCCTGGCCACCACAATCTCTCAGGACCTGAAGTGGGACACTCACATAAGCTGTGTCTCATTTAGAAGGCTGCGTCCTCCGGAGGTCGCATTCGAAGGCTGCATACGTCATCGAGGCTGTCTCATTTCAGAAAAGCAAGTAGGACACTCCGAATGCGAGTGCAAGTGTTCACACTCTCCGTTTTCTCATGAGTCTGGAAACATGGGATTCCAGGGGAAAACAGCTTTTTTATGAGCAATTGTTAACTTCATTAAAGCATACTGTGCACCTACTGCTAGGTTCGGGTAATTGCTCTTGGGTTCTAGGTCATTTCCTATTCATACAGCCTATCTCTATGTTGTGAACACAGACTGACCTAAAGAACAGGGAAACAGAGGATGTTGTAGGTGCCTAATAGTTTAGATCACTCAAAAACGAAAATTATGACTGAATTTACTCACACCCCTTGATCATTAAATTGAAGAATAGAAAATGTAAGAATTTTGCTCTTGCTATGCAATTACTATAGATGCATTATAAAAGTATTCCACATGACTCATGTGCTCTCTCTCTCTCTTTCTCTCTCTTTCTCTCTCTTTCTCTCTCTATCTATACACACACACACACACACACACACACACACACACACAGACTATTAAGTACACAACAGTTATAAATATATTAAGCAGCACAACTGTTTTCAACATTGATGATAAGGAATGTTTCTTGAGCACCAAATCAGCACATCAGAATGATTTCTGAAAGATCATGTGACACTGAAGACTGGAGTAATGCTACAGGAATGATTTACATATTAAAATATATTCAAATAGAAACAGTTTTTTAACTGTAAAAGTATTTCACAATATTACATTTTTACTGTATTTTTGATCAAATAAATGCACTCTTGGCCTGCAGAAGAGACTTGCAGACCCCAATCTTTTGATTGTAGTAGTATAAATAGATTTTTCTACTGGTTTTGCATATTTTTAAGCTTCAGTGCCTTGGTGATCATTACTTAGAACTGCTTGGACAGGAGCAAACAGCATATTATTATAATTCACCATTTGTGTTTATAAAAAATAAAACGAAAGTAATACAGTTTTGGAATGACATTAGGGTGAGTATATGTCATGATGACTGAATTTTCTTTTTCTTGGTAATCTCTATAATTTCTGTCTGCAGTCTGCACTTCACGGTGTCGGAAGTTCCTGATTTCCCGTGTGGGTGAAGACTGGATCTTTCTCATCCTCCTGGGGCTCCTCATGGCATTGGTCAGCTGGGCTATGGACTACACTATTGCCTTCTGCCAGCAAGGTAAGAGAGAGAAAAGAAAGAAAAGGACAATTTTCTGCCTGACAGGGTTCCATGAAAGTACAGATGGTGTCATTGAATCAGTCAAGTATTGTTTTTTTTTCAGATGGATATCATCATCATGTGTATTCTGGGACTGAAGGTGCATTAATGCTTGAACGAATTGGTGCCAACTCACTGACCTCTTTTTACAAAAGAATGAGTTTATTTACAAGGACTGGGGGTGTGGCAGTTCAGTCAATTGACAAAAAAGCACAGAATTGTCTTAGCACATATCAAGGGCAATGTTACGGCATTAGCTGCATCAAGTGCTTTCCACATATAAAAACACCTCAGAAATGTACAAAAAAAACAAGCAGTACTTGCCAAGTAGTACTTGTGAAGTCCTAGATATGTTATGACAGATATATTAAAATGATGTGCATTCACATGAAATGTAGAACCCGTATTAATGGCCCCAAAAAACTATTTTATATTACACAGTGCCTGTTTCTTCTCTGAGTCCACACCTTGGTCTTGTAATGTCGCATGGACTGTCAGTGGTAGTCTGCTGTGGAGTCTACACCAGGAAGGGAGCATTAAGGGTGCACAACAAGCTTTAGACTCATAAATTGACAAATGGCAAACAACTGCCATTGCAAATGTGCAAGAGCGCTCAATGTACAGGACAGGGCCAATTGCTCATCGGTAAAGTCAGCGTGTCACAGCAGCTGCCGTTAGAAGTCCCGGTTGCTATAAAAACAGTCAGCGTACTGAGACACGCGAAAGAAACAACAGTTGTTTTTTCATCAGTTATGAGACAGTTGTTGTCAGATTTCATTGTTGATTTCAAATATAAAATTTAATCTAAAGCTTGGTGAACAGTTTTGGAGAATTTGAGAATTTGCCCATTCAGAGAGATAGGAGCTGCATATGCATGCCCAAGAGGAGTTTCAAAGATGGCCGCCGAGTGAAATGACTTGCCTTAAAGGGACTTTGAAAACACCAGGAGAACCACTGAGATCATATTCAGCTAATTCAAATGATCCCAGTGATCATCCTATTAGTGTGCACTTTTGATTCAGTTAGGGGCATTTCTTCAATTTTATCCACGCCAGTAGGTGTCAGTATAAAGTTGTCAAATCAGTCAGGAAAATGAATTGAAACAATTAACAACTAAATAACAGTGTACAAGTAAATGTAGCAGTATAGTCTATAGTGTGATTCAGTTAATGGGCATTTCTTCAATTAAAAAAACCTCAGCTTTTTTATCCAAACCAATAGGTGTCAGTATAACTTCAAGACAACTGTCGAATTGGGTAGGAAAATGAATGGAAAAACTAATAAAAGAGCACAACAAATGTGCACATGTTCCAACATTTTGCTCTTTTGTGCACACAGATTTAGTTTTAGTTTGAATCTGCCTGATATTTTCAGACTGTTCTTGAAAAGGGAAAAAAATTAAAACAACAATAGTTGGGGTACCATCTGCTAATAATATGTGACTGTACTTTAACTATTGATCAATGAAACATCATGTAATATTTGTTAAATGCATCTTAATGAAATGGCCTGTTAATAATGACCCATTAATGAGAGATATTATAAAGCGTTACCAATGACTTGTGTTTGTATCACAACTTTACATGTCACTGCAACTGAAACGTCATGGCCTTGTTCTTCCAGTCTCATCTGCGTGTATCGTACAAACAAGCAGCTGAGGGTTCTCTAGGGTTTTTTGTTAGTCTGTGATTAGTCAGAGTACATAAGGTGTCGGTTCTCGAGGGAATTGCAAGCACAGTGAATGGAGCCGTTTGTCGGCCTTTATGTGATTCAATATCAACCTTCTGGACTCTGCCCACAGAGTAACGGGAGAAATCACAGCACGCTGGGGAATGGATCAATAACATGTTGTTAGAGCAGAGTGAATCTGACAGAAAATCGGAGACCATAAACATTGCGGCACATTTGAACTGTGGCACTGTAATTGAATGCGCTTTAATTAGGCAAATGTCAATGGCATGTTTGCACAGTTAATCAGGCAGTGGGGTCTGGGGTAACGGGCCGTGCTGATAATTATTTGTCTGACACCTCATACCTGTGGGTCTTACTTTTGATAGTGGGATATGAATGAGCTCCAATTAGGGCCAGGGTAAGATAGAATATTTTTAATTAAATGATTTCTTTTTTGTAGATACAGACTTGAAACGTAAACAACAGTGTCAGTACTTACAGTATTGATAGGTTTTGAAAGAACAGAGTGCAGATATTCACATGTATGTGTGTTATTTTGATTTACTGCTGAAGGAAGAGCCCTTTGAGGGAAACAAGGTAAGATGCAGGTATTATTATGTTTGGGTGTGTCCATGTGATCAGATGTATTGAAAGTGTTATAATGAAAAGAAAAAAAAATCTAATTTTATTTTTTTAAATCTCCATTTGTGATTCTTTATTTTTTCCTCAAGTTTACCATTTTTCCATTGTAATTTAGAGTCGTACTGGACTTCATCCTCCCTGGCCATAGCAAACTGTTCACAGAGATAGCACATAGTGAATGAAAGAGCAGTGTTTGTCCATTTTTTAATTGTGTTCATAGCAATACCTTGCTCCGCATGTCATTGCCATGTATCCGTCAGTGTAATTACCCTGTTCCACTTTTGGCTGCCTGTAAAATGCCACCGCGACATGTCATTTGAAACAGGATTTGCATGTATTGGGTTTTCTTGTTAATATGACAGAATGAGTTGCGAAACACAGAGATGCTGTCAGCCGCCTGTGCAGTGGGGGTGGGCTGTTGCTTTGCGGCCCCTATTGGAGGTAAGTCCAGACATTACGATCATAGCTGGCCACTGGAGATAACGCCATATCACATTTATAACAGTAACATTCCCCTGTATACGTCCAGCTTTGAGCTGAGTTGTTTGTCGTATGATCTGCTGTGTTGTGGCAGGAGTGCTGTTTAGTATTGAGGTCACATCTACGTTCTTTGCTGTGAGGAACTACTGGAGAGGATTCTTCGCTGCAACCTTCAGTGCCTTTATCTTCAGGGTGCTTGCAGTGTGGAATCAGGATGAGGGTGAGGAAAAAATCCGTTGTGATAGCCAACACAGTCAGATGATTCAGATTTCTGACTGTCATTCTCTCTTCGTCATATTGCAGAGACAATCACGGCTCTCTTCAAAACGCGCTTTCGTCTGGACTTTCCCTTTGACCTACAAGAGCTTCCAGCTTTTGCTGTGCTCGGGTTTGTGTCTCACCTTTGCCATCTATCTCCTAAACAGAAATGTGATTTGCATAATTTAAATTACGGTAGTCAAAACACTGATTTCATGCAAACCAACATCCTTGTCTAAGAACATATGTGTTAAAAATGCCTAAGCTCAGTAGAACAGTTTATTTGCAAAGCTTGTACTTCTGCTTTCAAACATGTAGAGTTGTGTTCTGGTTGACAGGCCAGGTTCACACGTCTAGTCTTTAAATCCAACTAGTTAGTTCGTAGTTGTAAAATAGAAATGTGCAATGATCGTAGTTATGCCTCTTGTTTTATGAGATGAATGCTTCTTCTTATCTGTTGTTGTTTTTTGTTTGTTTGTTTGTTTTTTTCTCAGGATTGCCAGTGGTTTTGGAGGGGCGTTGTATGTCTATCTGAACAGGATAATAGTGGAGTCTATGAGAAAACAGAAAACCATCAACAAGTTTTTGCTAAAAAAGTGAGTTTTTTACTGCTTCTCAACAGTATTTCTCGTTGTCCAATGTATTTTATTTAGGTACTAGCTCAGCATAAATTTTCATTTAATTGTTAAGAATGTTACAAAAAATATTACTTAATAATAATTAAACTTTTATTTGTATTTTTATATAAATATTATATTATATAGTAAAATATTATTTTTTTTTATGTAAAAGGTCATTTTTCTTTCTCATGTTTGGCATCCCATAGAAGACTAGTGTATCCGGCAGTGGTCACTCTTCTTGTCTCTACACTCACCTTTCCTCCAGGGTTTGGACAGTTCATGGCAGGCCAGGTCTGATGTTTCATATTTATTTTGTGTCTCATCGAAATTTCTTCAGATTTCCTTCTCTGTATCTTTCTTCTTTCTACACAACCAGACTTTTTCAGTCTTTCAAGTGTGCTTCATGCTGATAGATTTATTTGTTCCAGATCAGTCATTATGCATTAAATAACAAACTGCGCTGCCTCCTCATTTAGCTGACTCAACATGAGTCACTAGTGGCACTGTTTGACAACCAGACCTGGTACAAGCAAGGTGTTGCTGAGGAGTTTGCATACTCAAGTCAAGTACCTCAGGCCTGGAAGCATCCACAAGTCAGTGTGTTCATCACACTCCTCCTCTTCATTGTCATGAAGGTGCGTCTCATCATATTATGTCAAATATAAAGACCATGATTGTTAAAGGAACAGTTCACCCAAAAATAAAAATGTGCTGAAAATGTACTCACCCTCAGGCCATCCGAGATGTAGGTGAGTTTTGTTTCTTCATCTGAACATATTTGGAGAAATGTAGCATTACATCATTCGCTCACCAATGAATACTCTACAGCAGGGGTGGCCAATGTCGTTCCTGGAGATAAAAACTCACCTGCCTGTAGCTTTCTAGTAAGCCTTAGACCTTGATTAGCTGGTTCAGGTGTGTTTGATTAGGGTTGGAGCTGAACTGTCCAGGACTGTGGCTCTCCAGGACCAACGTTGGCCACCCCAGCTCTACAGTGATGAAGACAGAAGACATATGATAAAAACATTACAATAACCCACAAGTAATCCAGTCCAACAATTAATGTCTTGTGAAGTGAAAAGTTGCTTGTTTGTAATAAATAAATACGTCATTAAGATGTTTTTAACTTTAAACCGTTGTTTCCGTCTAAAATACCAAAAAGTCCACATTTCATAATATTTCTTCCTCCAGCAAAAATGCCATCCTCTGTTGTCAAATCAAAATCCACCAACCTATTTCTTTAGAATGGTGCTTGATCTGTGCATATTTATCTCCTGTTTTTAGACAAGACAACTTTTTCACTGAAGAAATATTATGTATCCATAATATTATAATATCATAGATAGAGAACCATAGCCGGAAGCAATGGTTTGAAGTTAAAAACATGTTGCTGGATTTGTTTATTATAAACACACAGGCTTTTAACTTCAAAAAGATGTTAATTGATGGACTGGAATGGTGTGGTGAAGTTTTTATCAGCTGTTTGGACTCTCATTTTGACGGCACCCATTCACTGCAAAGGATCCACTGATGGTGATGTAATGCTTGAATTATCCAAATCTGTTCTGATGAAGAAACCAACTCATCTACATCTTGGATGGCCTGAGGGTGTGTATATTTTCAGTGGGTGAACTATTCCTTTAACAGCAATGTAAAACTCTGGGCAATATGTGAATGTAACATATTGTATTATACATCTTCTCTTGTATTATACGTCATATTGTCTCTGAATATCAGTCACTCAGTATTAACTTCTGGTTTGAGCTATTGTATGTGTTGAATTGTGCTTATATAGTAAAAACCAGAGCAGATTTGATTCGGCTGCAGGAAATCACAGCCATCCTGATTTTCACTACAGCATCGCGATTGCGAGTGTGATATTGCTTAATTATTAAACGGTGTCTTTGTTCAAGTGTGTGACCTTGTGGCTTCTAAATGTTTTCCTCAGTTCTGGATGTCAGCTGTGGCCACAACAATGCCTGTGCCTTGTGGGGCCTTCATGCCGGTTTTCCTCATTGGTATGTGATTATCGTGTGCGTGTGTTGTTTTTGAAAGTCAACACTGTGGGATATATATTTTTTTGGTTTCCATTTCAATTCACTATTGTATGACCGAGCACTTTTGAACATTATTTTGCTCTTGTGTTCATACCAGCCATCATACTTTAGTTTGTTCTTAATGGTTGTTTTCCTTTTCCCGCAATCATGTTCTCCATTTCCATCCCTCATCACTGTCTGACTCACTAAAGCCTGTGTGTAAACGCGTGAAATCACTGCAGCTTTATTCAGGAGTCAATGTTTGTGACCTCATGTAAGTATACGTCAAGCACGTGTTACTAATTTGGTGTTTTTGTCAACCCCAAAATGTCATTGAATCTACGTTGTGAATTCTGTGTGTCGTACAGGGGCTGCGTTCGGTCGACTGGTCGGCGAGAGTATGGCCGCCGTCTTCCCCGAAGGAATACACGCTGACAACACTGTATATCCCATAGTTCCCGGCGCATACGCAGTTGTAGGTGAGACCGTCGATTGTGCATGCCTTCTCGCGGATGTCCATTTGTTTTCTTTCAAAAGCCATCAGTTTCAGCCCGTCGTGGCTATATCTTATTCACACAGGTAATTGAACCTGCAGGGTGTTGTATGCAAGAGTCATACATTTTTCATTAACCCACACAGACCAACAGCCAAATTAGATCTTGCCTGTGGAAATGGCTTCAGCGGTAGCGCTGCATTGTGCAGCGGCGCAAAAAGCTTGTCAGGAGCACAATAGTAAATCAGATGGCTTGCGGTGGGTGACTGCTACTGTAATTTGATACGAGATGAAATGGTGATTCCCACAGGGGCGGCGGCTCTTTCTGGCGCAGTCACTCACACCGTGTCCACCGCCGTCATTGTGTTCGAGCTGACCGGTCAAATCTCGCACATCCTGCCCGTGATGATCGCTGTGATATTGGCCAATGCCGTGGCTCAGAATCTGCAGCCTTCCCTCTATGATTCCATCATCCGGATCCAGAAACTTCCCTACCTGCCAGAGCTGGGCTGGGGACAGGAGTGAGGGCTGTTATGTAACTTTCCCAAATTATCACTCTCATATCATTCCCCTGGCTTTTTCATTGCTCACTTCCATCTCTTTTTTTTTTTCTTTTTTACCTGTAGGAAATATAATATCCGTGTGGA
Source organism: Sinocyclocheilus grahami (assembly GCF_001515645.1). Lineage (NCBI taxonomy): Eukaryota > Metazoa > Chordata > Actinopteri > Cypriniformes > Cyprinidae > Sinocyclocheilus > Sinocyclocheilus grahami. The sequence continues at coordinate 315,582 of NW_015505646.1, forward strand.
GGACATAATGGTGAGAGACGTGCGATATATCACTCTCTCCTCCTCTTACCGGGACCTGCAGGAAGCTCTCATAACAGGCCAGCTTAAAACCCTGGCCTTGGTGGAGTCCAAAGGTGAGTCCCATAAAATATCTGTAATAAAGGTATATTTTGCACAAAAAAAAATCAGTTGTTCTGCATATGTCCTTCATACCACTATCACTATCTTACATTAGGAATTATAAGACCAATTTTAGACAGTTTTCTTCCCAAACTGTCTTTTTTTCACATTTTGCTCAATATAGAAGAGTGATTCGGCTGAAATAACTCTGTAATATCAGCTTTTGATTGCTAAACCATTTTCGGCAAGAAATGCGCAGTGTTCAAAATGAGTTTCTCAATGACTGATGCCAATATCTAGAGAGCAAAGTAGTGTGTGTGTGTGTGTGTGTGTGTGTGTGTGTGTGTGGTTGTCTACTATATACTGTATACACACATTCATACAATTTCTAAAAAATAAAAAAGAAGCAAACTTGCTGACCTAAAACTATACTGTATATTAAAATTATTTTCATTACTTTCCAGAAAGGCTACATTAAACTGAACAAATGTGACAGTAAAGACATTTATAATGTTACAAAATATGGTCACACTTTATATTAGGTGGCCTTAACTACTATGTACTTACATAAAAAAATAAGTACAATGGCACATTTATTAGACCTCTACTGGGAAGTAAATGAGCTTCTGAAGTGAAGTGACATGTGGCCAAGTATGGTGACCCATACTCGGAATTGGTGCTCTGCATTTATCCCATCCAAAGTGCACACACACAGCAGTGAACACACTCACACACCGTGAACACACAGCAGCACAGCAGTGGGTAGCCATTTTTTGCTGCGGCGCCCGGGGAGCAGTTGGGGGTTCAGTGCCTTGCTCAAGGGCACCTCAGTCGTGGTATTGAAGGTGGGAGAGAGTGCTGTACATTCACTCCCCCCACCTACAATCCCTACTGGTATGAGACTCGAACCCGCAACCCTTGGGTTACAAGTCCGACTCTCTAACCATTAGGCATTAGGCCACGACTTCCCCTAATGAATATGAAGAAACAGTTTAGTTTAGGTGTTTGTATGATGCTTGAAATAAAGAGTGTGCTAAAAAGAAAAATACAAGTGTGTAAAAATGAGGCTGTAAATACTTTTTGATGTTTTGCTGATTTTAGTACAGTTTCTTTTCCAGACGTTTTCTTGATGTTCCCAAATGAAAGCTCACAGTTGGAAATGTAATCCCACAATTCCACCTCATATCCTGTGACAGACACATTCCTTACCTTCTCCATCTCCTTTCCCGCCCTCCCACAATTTCCCTTTGCTATCCCCCATTCCTCCAGCTATCCCGCTGTGTCTCTCTCACTTCTCTCTTTCTCTCTCTTTCTTTCTCTTTCTGGTCTCTCTGCTGTCTCCCTTGCCTGTGTCCCCACCTGGCTCCAGAGTCCATGATCCTGCTGGGCTCTACAGAGCGCTCCCAGCTTCAGTCCCTGCTCTCGCAGCAGCTCAGCCGAGCTCGCAGGCTGGAGTACTTGAGAGAACGTGCTCAGGACAATGGCACCCATGTGCCCACCTTCCCCCAAGACTCTCCCTCCAGGACTGGTCATGGCGTACGTTTCCTGGTATGAGAGAAGACGCTAGTGTTAATTACAATTCAGGGATGAAAGGCATTTTTTCCCCATATAATTTTATATGGACATGAACTACCATTCAAAAGTTTGGGGTCAATACTTTTTTTGGTCACACTTTATTTTGAGGTCCAGTTCTCACTCTTAACTAACTATCAACTATGACTTCTGCCTCAATAAACTCCTAATTACTAGTTAGTAAGGTAGTTGTTAAGTTATTGGGTAAGATTAAAGGATGCAGAATATAGTCATGCAGAATATGTCCTTTATAAGTAAATATATGTCTATTATTAACATATATTAGTATACTAATAAACAGCCAATATGTTAATAATAGACATGCTAATAAGTAACTAGTTAATAGTGAGAATTGTGCCCTATACTAAAATGTTACCCCAAAGTGTTAAACGTTTATTTAATTATTTAATATTTTTATTCAGCAAGGATGCACTGACCCCAGACTTTTGAACAGTAGTGTAGACTTTTGAAAATCTACGGTAGGTTAAAGGAATAGTTCCACCAAAAATTAAAATTGTTCTCGCATGTTGTTCTAAGCCTGAATGCTATTTGTCTGTGAAACTGAAATCTCACATGTACTTTCAGATTGCACAAGGTTTTAGATGCCGAAAAGCCATCAGGGATGCATTAATATTAGCATTATGGCCACTAATGATAAGCCGATAATTATTTTCATGTTATGGACGGTAGCTGATAAATTCTTATCTGTAGTTGCTACATTGTGCCATATTTGTCTAAATCAAGTTAAAATGAAACACTAAAAGCTCAATTCAATCATATTTTTTAACATTAAATGCTACAAGTGAATTTAGGCATCACAGCATTCTAAAAATAATACAGTATAATAGTACATGAAAAATGGATATTCATTTAGATATTTGCTAAAAATTACTCGAAAAAGTGTTATTAAATTATTTGTATTTTTAAAGATTAAGTGAGTGTTAATTGTCGGCATAGGTCATTTAAATGTTAAAATAAGCAAAGTGAGTATGAACAATTAAATATCCAACAATGCAGTAAATCCAAAAATATCAAACCAGTGTGGCACTGATATATCCTGCACCTCTGAAAGCAACTGAACATGCAAGATGAAGCATGAGATTTGAGAGCTGCCGCGAAGAGGCACATTTTCCATAATTAAGGACCTAAATTTCAGTCTGTGTAGTATGGCTTCAGAAGACTTGAAATATAGCAAATGAGGCACATGGACTCCTTTTATGGTTCTTTTATAGTGTTCATTGGTCATTATGAGCTTTCGTAGTACAAGACGAACTGCATAAACATTTCTTCTTCCGTGTTCGGCTGAAAACGGCAAATGGGCTTGGAACAACACAGAGAAAGTAATAAATAATTTTGGTCACACTTTATTTTAAGGTCCAGTTCTCACTATTAACTAACTATTAACTACGACTTTTGCCTCAATAAACTTCTAATTATTACTGCTTATTGATAGTTAGTATGGTAGTTGTTCATTTTAGGGATTGGGTGAGATTAAGGATGTAGAATATGGTCATGCCGAATAAGACATAAATATGTGCTTTATAAGTACTAATAAACAGCCAATGTGCTATTAATATGCATGCTAATAAGCAACTAGTAAATAGTGAGAATTGGTCCCTATACTATATTTCTTTAATTATGTTCAATGTTAGTCTGACATTATTTTTGGAGTCTGTGTTTCCCATTTGTCTGTATTCCTCAAGAAGTATAAAGGATTGTCAGATCGCCGTGTCGCAGTTTGCAGGTGTTTTTCTTTCATGTTTTCTGTTTCATCCCAAAGAATTCCGTCCCGGCACGCTGTCATCTCTTAGTTCAGTAATACAGATGGGAGTACATGAAGCCTGTGTTAGTAATCAAACTTACTTATAAGTGGATCTAACAGACTGTTTTTCTCCAGATCTCCACTGAAGAGTCCTCCTACAGCCCCACACTGACTAACTCCCAGATCCCCCTCAAGTCTGCTCTGAAGACAGTGTCTGCAATCAGCAACACAGAGTCATTAAACAGTGTGTATATAACACTTACTCACACATGTGAACTCCTACTCATGTATGTTGTGTTGCGAACTGTCTGCGACCCCCTGGTATGCACCCATCTTGTGCTAATCTAATCAATCCTCTTCTGCAGGCTCTCCTAACCTATCCTCTGGGGAACCTGTGAAGGAGCTAGTAGAGGTACGATGGCTCTCTAGGGATTGTGGGTGATACGTGGCACTTATGTAGCTGTAGATTTTACAGGTGCCCAGAGACTGAATATGGGACGAGAGACACAAGAGGAACCATCTGCCAGACCAGTCTCACAATTAGCCTAAACATCTTGTTTGTAACTTTTTAATGTTTCAGTGCTTGTCTTAGGCTTTGTTCAGACAGGCAGTATCTTTTGGTGTATTCAGCTCACTTCTGTTTAGTTGTCTCCTGTTTAAACATTGTTGACAAATGAAACCACAAAACCAGTCTTAAGTCTCTGGGGTATATTTGTAGCAATAGCCAAAAATACATTGTATGGGTCAAAATTATTGATTTTTATTTTATGCCAAAAATCATTAGGACATTAAGTAAAGATCATGTTCCATGAAAATATTTTGTAGGTTTCCTACTGTAAATATATTATTATATACATTTTTGTTTAGTAATATGCATTGCTAAGAACTTCATTTGGACAATTTTAAAGGCGATTTTCTCAATATTTTGATTTTTTTGCACCCTCAGATTCCAGATTTTCAAATAGTTGTATCTCGGCCAAATATTGTCTTATCATAACAAACCATACATCAATGGAAAGCTTATTTATTCAACTTTCAGATGATGTATACATCTCAAAAATGGACCCTTATGACTGGTTTTGTGGTCTAGGGTGATTCAAAGAAAAAGAAAAAAAGAAAAAATGTTTGTTTCCAGCCTGATCGGTCAAATCATATTTCATGTATTTTTATTCAGCTTTTATGCTGCAGAATATCTGAATTCACTCACATGTGTAGTTTACTATTGAATGCTGAACAGATCTGATCTGAACAGACTTAAATACAGATCAGGGGGTGGATTTACAACAATCTTCTTAAGAAAGAACTTAAGAAATAAAAAAGCTAAATTCTGAGAAGTTTGTAAGAATATTCCTGAATGCATTTTTTTTTTCAATTCTAAAGAGGTTCTCAAATATCTTATTTTTTCATGTGTTATATGATTAAATGGCAGTTCTTGCCGAAGACTTAGCACTCAGAGTCATGTTTTTCATAATGTGTCATACATTTTAAAAAGATTTTTAAAATTCTACTTAACTTTAAAAGGTTAATTGTTTCTAAATATTCTTTTCCGGAATTCAGATTCTTCTTACGTTTTGTCTTTAAAATAATCTAAAACAGATTCTTAGGAAATGTTTTTGGGAATAGAAAATATTCTTAGAGAAAACAGCAGTTTTTAGTACTTATAGAATGTTTTATGAACCCAGCCCCAGACTTGAAAAACAAATAGGATTTAAGTGCCGTGTGAACAAAGCCTTAGTCTGTGTCTTTGGAGTTTCACCTCATGTACAAGTATTATTATTAGTATTATAAAGCGAAATCTGTTGACCAGCGCAAAGTGAGCGTTCTGTCATTAACATAGGATTTCGGCTGCTGTATTTATTTGTTACACACCGCTTTCTGCCTTTCTCTTCGGAGGACCGATGACTCTAACAGTGTCCCTTGATAATAGTCAATGCTGAAGGTGCAGCTGTTGAGGGAGCATTGCGTTAGAGTTACATTAACGCTTTATGCTCCTCCCTTTTCTATCTGTTCTGTCTGAAAGAGCAATGCTGGCCCCAAGGCTCCTAAGAGGAGCAGGAGGCCCAAGCGTGTGAAGATACCCATGGCGGTAAGAACACAGCCGCAGGGACTTGTTCCGCTCGCCCACAAACACGCATTGGGGGTGGCAGTGGCACAGCCAATAGGACCTTTACTCAAGAGGCCTTATTGCGTTCTGCCTGTGTGCTGTATTGATACTTCCCCTCTAGGGAACAGGGAACACGCTGACTCATGAGATGAATCATGCCATGTTATGAAGTGTATATTTATCTCTCATGGGATGAGTGCGTTTGTGTGACGCATGGTGGGGTTGTGCAGTTGTCAAGATTCCGAACAGGCCCCAAATGTTTGTAAACCTACAGGCAGACGTCAGGGGATGTTGCAGTTGGACCCGTTTGTTTTGAACAAAGCTTTGCAAAGTTGATTCAAGTCCAATTTTGAACTGGAGCCTTAAACTCTCCAATCAAATTAAAAACCTTTTGAAAAACTATTCCCTGTCTTAGTTCTTTATTGCCTTGGTAATGGCATCCAATCTACCTCACCCTCCCCTGGGCTGCGTTTAATGTATTGCTTAAGCTTGCTAATGCTTAGTAAAGCTTGAGCCGCTTCGGTAGATTGCATTAGTATGTGTAGCTTGTCTTGTGAACTTGAGTGAATTGCATGACCGTTTGTGAGGACAAGAACGTATGAAAGGGACATTTGCGCATTTCTGTGTCTAATTGTGTGGCTTGATGTTTTTTAGGATACACCTGATGTTGAAGATGACATGTCAACAGCAGAGGTATATTAAATACTATACTTACCCTTAATTATGTACAGTATATAACACGATATATAATTGTATCGTGATTCTTGTAGTGAGTCACACATTCTGAGGTATTTTCCATATCATTGTAAATAAAGTGTGTTCTAGAATATAAAGAGGAGTTTGAAAGTCTGATTCTGGGATTCAGAATTCGGAAAATAACAATTTAAGAATTCTGAAACCTTCAAAAGATCCTGTTCCATTTCTAGGTGTCTAATCAGATAAGTAAATATGTGACATTGATCATATGACTCTTTGTACATAAGGTCCGAAGTTCTTGCTTCCACTGAAGCTCAAGATGTTCTTTGCTAGACCACCAAAATGTTTTGTTGCTTATCTTTTTCACTTGTCACTTAACCTAAGTTTAGGCACCTGTTTAGGACACTCGGTAACAGAGCTAGTTCTGTAGCTTCTTAAAGGGGTGGTTCATTCAAAAATCTAAATCCTATCATGATTTACTCCTTTCATTCCTTTACATTCCAAAACCTGTCTGGCTGACTTTTTTCTGATGAACCCAAAAGGAGAAGTCATGAAGAATGCTCACAGCCTCACACTGTTCTCCTCCATATAAATGATAGCTTTTATGAGGAACAGACTGAAATTTAAGACATTATTCACTAAAAATTTGACCTTGAAAATCACACTTGACAGGCGTAGTCAATACTCACTGTCACTGTATGAAAAAGAGCATAGTATTCTGCAATAAATATCTTCTTTTGGGTTAGACTAAAGGAAGAAAGTCATACAGGTTTGAAATGACATTGGGGTGAGCAAATGATGACTTAGCATTTTTGCTTGAATTATCTCTTTAATATTTAATGGAATCCTTATGGACAGGATTATCTTATGATCTTGCATAAATAGTATAAAACCTAATAATTGTCCCTGTCAGTTTACATTAAATGTCTTTTTGGAACTTTTAATAGTTTTACCTTTTTTTAAAATTTGTATTTTTCAGATAGCAGAGTGGGAGGAGCAACAGTTGGATGAGGCTGTTAATTTCAACAACTGTAAAATAGACCCTGCACCCTTTCAACTGGTGGAACGGACATCTTTGCATAAGGTAAAAGATTTGCTGTATCTGCCAAGCACAGAGCGCTGCAGTGATGACGTATTTTTGTATGTTTACTTCACCCTCGTTCCCTTGACAAAAACCCAATAGGATTTTTCCATTGGCTTTTGGGTTATTGCAGAAAATAAGCTCTGTGACCAACAAACCTTTACGATTCTTACACATTTTGTTCAAGTTAATCTTCACAAATGAACACAAGTTTTATGAATTTTGAAGCCTAAATGTAATCCCCAGAAATGAAAAGCTAAATGTAGGCTGTAAACAAACTATGCCACAGTCACATGACTTCAATGTCACTACCATTAAGCTTCTGACAACTCTTTCAGAATTTTTTTTTTTTTTTAATCCCTTAAAGTTTAAGTTAGAATGGGTTGCAAGAATGTGATTAACACAATGAGGCTGTAAAAACAGACTAGTGAGTAGACAATCTCTGTAGTCCCATTAAGTATTACTGATGTATTCAAGTTAATCTTCACAAATGAACACACGTTTTTTTAATTTTGAAGCCTAAATGCAATCCCCAGAAATGAAAAGCTAAATGTAGGCTGTAAACAAACTACGCCACAGTCACATGACTTCAATGTCACTACCATTAAGCTTCTGACAACTCTTTCAGTATTTTTTTTTTTTTTTTTTTAATCCCTTAAAGTTTAAGTTAGAATGGGTTGCAAGAATGTGATTATTTAACACAATGAGGCTGTAAAAACAGACTAGTGAGTAGACAATCTCTGTAGTCCCATTAAGTATTACTGATGTATAACATTGACTTGTCTTGGGGAAAATGAAGTAAAGGAAACGGAAGTGCAAAAATGCTTGTTTCTGGGTTTAGGCCTACAAAAATATGTCATCCCTACAGCAATATATTTTTCGGCCATATAAAATGACAAAAAAAAAAATCATAAAAGTAGTGCAAATCATTTGTACGATATTTTCTGAAGCCACATGGCAGGTTTTTGTTATTTAACACAATGAGGCTGTAAAAACAGACTAGTGAGTAGACAATCTCTGTAGTCCCATTAAGTATTACTGATGTATAACATTGACTTGTCTTGGGGAAAATGAAGTAAAGGAAACGGAAGTGCAAAAATGCTTGTTTCTGGGTTTAGGCCTACAAATATATGTCATCCCTACAGCAATATATTTTTCGGCCATATAAAATGACAAAAAAAAAAATCATAAAAGTAGTGCAAATCATTTGTACGATATTTTCTGAAGCCACATGGCAGGTTTTTGTTAGGAACAGACTGTATTGTAAGCTATATAAAGTCATATGGAAAAGGTAACACAGGTTAGGGACCAATTCTCACTATTAACTAGTTGCTGATTAGCATGCATATTACCAGCATATTGGCTGTTTAATAGTACTTGTAAAGCCCATATTAATGCCTTATTCTGCATGACCATATTTTAGATTCCTTACCCTACCCCATACCTAAACTTAACAACTACCTTACTAACTATTACTAAGAAGCAAATTATAAGTTTATTAAGGCAAATGTTGTAGTTTATCGTGAGCAATGGTCCCCAAACTAAAATGTGACAGGCCAGTTTTATTATCACCTTTATTGAAACATGAATGTCAGTCCTTATCACTGTTCCTTTTGTTCAGACACACACCATTTTCTCACTACTTGGTCTGGATCATGCCTATGTCACCAGCACCGGACGTCTAGTAGGAGTGGTCTCTCTAAAGGAGGTGTGTGATTGTATTCTTTTACTAGCTCTTCTTTATAGCAGAAAAACACATTTAAAAAAAAAATGTCTGTTTATAGTTGCGTAAGGCTATCGAGGGCTCTGTAACTGTGACCGGAGTGAAAGTCCGTCCCCCGCTGGCCAGCTTCCGTGACAGCGGCAACAACAGCAGCGTCTCAGAGGTCACTGAGCTCCACAAGCTCTGGAGTCGTAACAGGAGCCTGTTGTTGCCACGGGAACCTAACCTCCCCGACCTGGATGACCAAACGGAGCAGCCGTCCGAGGGCAGCTTGGTGAACGAGACCGAGTGCACAGAGCTGTCCAGTCAGAACAGCCCATTACACACAGACGACCAGTCAGAGCTGCCCTACGCCGAGGCCACGCCCCAAGAGGAGCACCTAACGCAGCTCCCCTGTGACTGTACCCACCCTCTGGAGGACGGAGGCTCAGAGGCCGTCGGCGAGCATTGCCCAGCTCCGATCAAGGAAGCGGTGAGCGAGGGAATCCCCTCGCCACCAGGGGGCCAGCAGGAATGACAGCTGCTTGCGGTCGGTAACACACACTCCATTTACACCATAAGCGGGATTGTGAAGTCAGGTTGAGGAGAAACTGGAGGAAGTCTTTAAGCAGTGAAGCACACTCTCTGCTCCGCACTAATCAAATCATCCCTAATCGCTGATCCTGCCTTTACACGAAACACGCCGTGTGTGTTTGTATGTGTGGGATGTCATAGATACGCACTGCAGTATGAGTGCCACGTGGCTTGGGATGTGTTTGACGATGGCTCATGAGCGATCGTCTGTTTGTACTTGTGTATTTGTCATAAATGTGGGTGTCTGTTGATTTGTGGCTTCATAGCACATTTCTGTGTTGATTTATGTTGATGAAATTCATTTTAAGAAGTTTATTTTCGATGATGTCACGGCGGGTTTTCATCATAAACGTGTTTGTTCGTTGATTTGGGGCTTCATGGCGTGCGCGTGTGTGTTTCTTCGTCCTCGCGCAAGAGACAGAGTGTGCGTAAGAAAAGCCGTGTGTGTGTGCAAGAGTGACTCCTAGCCAACGCACCCATCTGGTGCCGACACTTTAAATCCAAATAAAATGGTCTCTGAGAGCCAAACTACAATTTTGCTCTAAATATAGCCCTTAATAGCCCACACTGCAAGGAAACATGGAGAGAAAGAGTGGGGGGAAAGAAGGGGAATGGGTGGGCAAAAGAGGACACAGAAGACATGGAGAGAACAAGAACATGATGCAAAATGAGCGGAAAAACAGGAAGGATACATGAACATGAGTCGTGGAAAGGCAGGAGAATGAATGGGAGAGTGGGGTAAACTGTGCCGCTTTTTACTTAGGTCGTCAACTAGGCAAGAAGAAATAAGCAATCAGGGAAATTAATATGCCTGATTATATTTCAGAATACATAGGGACACAGAAATATGACTTTTTAAGAAAAATGGTAGAGTGACACGACTTACCCCACATTAGGGGAAATATGTATGAATGTTGAGCCATTAGGGAATATTTTAACTATTTATTTCAGGTAAAATATGAACACTTAATGAACATGAATCTTATTTCAAAGTCTTATTTTGATGCACAATATTCACATTTTCATAAGGCAACTAGAAAAATCCAGTGCATTTGCATTTTATGATATGATATGAGTATTTGTTTTTTTCCTGTATTTGGAGGCAAAACTCATCCTCACTATGTGCCACTGTCACATTTTACCCTGAAGCACCTGACACACTTTACCCAAAAGCTAATATTTTGGGGAAAACAAAATATTCATTGCTAAATGTATTTATTTATTCATGATGTGATTTGATTTGATGATACTTAGCATCTTTGGCATGGATACATTTTTGACGTCAAACTCATTTTACCAGCCATGCAGAAAATTTACTTTGACATGCATTTTTTTAACACACAAAAAAAATTGCTTATATGAATCACAGGCAGCTGAATACAATGGCCTTTTTTTTCTTTGAAAACATGGTCATTCGACAAAAATCATCCAGTTTGCTAGATTACAGGGGTGGCGCATCTTACCCCACTCTCCTCTCCAAAACCAACAGTGACTCATAAAGAGGAGTTTCCAACCAGGGTAGTTTTGAAGCACATTGTAATTATCATTCAAACAAAACACAGCAATACACAAGCGGGGGGGGGGGTAAATGTGAAAAACGCTTTAACAAATCATCGTTGAGCACACCATTTGGATGCTGTTGCCTGTAATTACGAGTAATGATATCCCACATTATGTAGGCACGTTAAGCATGCGCAGATCTGTATCAGGACCAGTGGGTAGCATAGCTGCCTGGCCATTTAAAATATATTAAAGCATCTTCCTTAGAAGCTCAAAATACTCTGAGACGCCACGTGCAGAAACGGAGCCTCATAAATTCTTAATTATATGCTTGAACCCCGATGCAATCATTTGCATGCTCACACACTCGCATAAACAATATGCATCATATTGCTTTCCAGCCAGCTTAAATACAGCCATTTAAAAAGACTGCATAGGCCTGTTTCATGTTACCTCATCGGGTTTACTTGCACGACCTTTTGCTTTTTAATTCAAGGCCAGATTTGTTCAGAAATCCAGAGCGCAATATTTTTCGCACATGCTCACAACAAGTCACAGACTACGATGACAGTTTAGATTGAGTGAAGTTTTCGACTGTGGTAGAACCGCAAGAACCAGCCTTTGTATAAATACCATTGCAGGGAGTTTGTGGTCACTGTGCAGATCTCATCCAGCAATCATCAAAGTATTAAAATGTAATTAATTACAATGATGGGTACCCGCAATCTGAATTGTTTTACATATGCGCAAAGCTTTTAACATTTGATTTTGAGCTGTCAACTGTGCAATAACTTCGTATGAGAATTACTGCTTGCCAAATAGGGTTATTTAACTGAACACTGGCCCTATTGCTACAGTGCATATTATTTTGAAACTGTTTGCAATAATGCACATCATGAATAGGACATGTACTGGAACAAACGGACAAGTCTGTTTGCAGTTAATATTTTTAAATGCCTTCAGATTTCGTTTTCACAACTTACAACGTGTTTACTGGACCTCGGCGGTGGAGTTTTCACAAGTTTCAGCCTGAGGATGATGTAATGTTCAGTTTGCATCAAAACTGTGGCTGACCGACGCTATGCAGTATGGTCAAGAACAGCACAACTACCCCAGACACAGCCTAAGCAGAGCTAAACGGAGAATGAGTTACGTTTCTTTTTCTTGTGCACTGCAGAATTGGGAGGCTACGGGTTTGATTTAAACGAATCAAGGCAAGTGGACCAAAACCATAACCGTGAGACTGACTTCCTGACACAGCCTTTTCTCATTTTCTCAGAAACGCCTGTTATGAGTTCTGCGAGCCACTAGAGCGAAATTCATCCGGCTGCACTAATCAGCTGTTTTATTAACGTTTGTTATGAAAGCAAATCCTGATGTGGGACAGGAATAACTTAAAAGGGTTAGTTCACCCAAAAATGAAAATTAGGCTGTGTTTTACTCACCCCCGAGGCATCCTAGGTGTATATGACTTTCTTCTTTCAGACGAATCCAGTCAGAGTTATATTAAAAATTGTCCTGGCTATTCCAAGCTCTATCATTGCAGTCAGCGGGTGTTGCAGTGCTTCAGTCCAAAAGAAGTGAAATAAAAAGCGCCCATCCATAAAAAAAAGTGTCTCACAAGGCTCCGGGGGTGAACAAAAGCCTCCTGTAGCGAATCGATGCGATTTTGTAAAAAAAAATATCTATATTCAAAACTTAATGATCACTTTAATCTAGCTTGCGCTCACTGTTGTAAAAGGAAGCAGTTCCGTGAGGATGACGTATGAGTTCAGCGCTGCGCATGCGCCGCTCAGAAGTGACGAACGCGGAAGCGCAGGGGAGAGATCAAAACACCGGTCACTTATTAAAAGTACAAAACGAGGATTTGTAAAGAAGAATGTCGGAGGATTTTGATATAAGCCAAGAGGAGACTGGTTTTCCTTTGCTAAAGTAAGGAAACTTTGCTTCCTTTGCTCCTGTAAACAAACGTTGGTTTTCACGAGACTCACCGGC
>NW_015505646.1:328760-329228 GCF_001515645.1 Sinocyclocheilus grahami
CCAGTCAGAGTTATATTAAAAATTGTCCTGGCTATTCCAAGCTCTATCATTGCAGTCAGCGGGTGTTACAGTGCTTCAGTCCAAAAGAAGTGAAATAAAAAGCGCCCATCCATAAAAAAAAGTGTCTCACAGGCTCCGGGGAATGAACAAAAGCCTCCTGTAGCGAATCGATGCGATTTTGTAAAAAAAAATATCTATATTCAAAACTTAATGATCACTTTAATCTAGCTTGCGCTCACTGTTGTAAAAAGAAGCAGTTCCGTGAGGATGACGTATGAGTTCAGCGCTGCGCATGCGCCGCTCAGAAGTGACGAACGCGGAAGCGCAGGGGAGAGATCAAAACACCAGTCACTTATTAAAAGTACAAAACGAGGATTTGTAAAGAAGAATGTCGGAGGATTTTGATATAAGCCAAGAGGAGACTGGTTTTCCTTTGCTAAAGTAAGGAAACTTTGCTTCCTTTGCTCC
>NW_015505646.1:329413-336735 GCF_001515645.1 Sinocyclocheilus grahami
TATCTCGCTTTTTATTTAACTTCTTTTGGACTGAAGCACTGCAACACCCGCTGACTGCAATGATAAGAGCTTGGAATAGCCAGGACAATTTTTAATATAACTCCGACTGGATTCGTCTGAAAGAAGAAAGTCATATACACCTAGGATGCCTCTGGAGTGAGTAAAACACAGCATCATTTTCATTTTTGGGTGAACTAACTCTTTAAGCTAATAATGATCTTTAGATATGTTGTGTCACGTTTTGTCTCTGTTTGCTTGTGCAGTTTAAGTCAAGCCCACGGTGTTTCATGAATGATCTTCAACTTAGAATATCATAATTATGATTTTGTTTTCAGAATTTTGACTTCATGACAGCATACTATGACTATTTCAAAGGTATGACTGTCATAATTAATACTTTTCATTGTATAAATGACCATTTATGACAACACATTGTTATAATTTTGACTTTTATGTAATGATTATGACATTTTTATGTCATGATGAATACCAAAGCATGATTTTTTTTTCTTACGTGTCGGAAATGGGCTTCCATAGTTTGGTAATATACATCACACAGTGATCATAATAACAGGCACATTCTATTCATAGTCACAACGCTCCATCAAAGCAGAACCCTTTGTGCAGTTTAAGTCAAGCCCACGGTGTGTAAAGTGTCTGCTAATATGCCGCACATTAAGTGTAGAGTTAAGCAATAAGTCTGCTCCCATATCCGTAAATGGTTTTTATAAATCATTTGCTTGTACAGAATGCAGGGTAAAGCGGTATGTATATGAATTCTACTCACATACCCTGTACATATAGATAAGCATATTGAATCAGCTGTTACCATTATTTTTCAGAAAACATTCAATTGTTTTGTACATCAGTAAATATTAAATTTCAACTTTAAAGCTTTCGGTTTTATGCAACTCATTTTTTGTGGTAAATACTGTGTTGTATAGTTATGCTGGAATTTTTTTTTTTTTCTAAACCTTTTAAGTATTCTTGTCTTGTTTTCCGGTAAAATATAGAAACACCCTCAAATAAAATGTACCCATAAAGTAAATGAGAATTAAATGATTTCATATATATATATATATATATATATATATATATACACACACACACACAGTACTCACATCTTATTTCATTTTTCTTACATAAATGTTAGGGATGATATTTTTACTGGAAAACCTGACAAAATTACTCAAGAAAATGTGTTTTTGCAGAAGACGCAGTGAAACATATGAATATACACATAACTTTAATGCAATCATAATTCTCACATTTGACCTCAAGACATTTTCTGTACAAACAATAAGACTTGGCACTGGGCAGCTTTGATTGGATAATACAGTGTCTGAGGGAGAAGCAAAGTGTAAGAATACCTATAGATACAGGCACGAGAGGGCAGAAGTGGAATGGTGATGATACGCGGGGCAACTTTTTTGAGGGATGTTACTTGGGCACTTTCCCATTGAGAATGGGTAACAAATGTCTATCTGGATACTTTAGATCGGTCGTGGGTAGAGATGCACCGATCGATCGGCTAGGGATCGGAATTGGCCGATTTTCCTCATGATCGGCCCGGATTCCGATTCCGAGCCGATCCGTTTAGTTACCAGCAGCACAGGCAATAACATCAGCCGCACATTCTCACTCTCATCTCTCCGACGACCCTTTCTCACTCACACACGTCTCATTAGCTCCGGTTAAATAGTGCTTGTATTGCACATTATAGTCATTCCCGCAGGTTTAGTGCTTATACCAAACGCGCGCGTGCCACCACTGATCTATATTAGTGGAGCGCACAAGCCACGCTCAGTCTCAAACAGCTTGTGAGCCACAAATACCAAAATGAGTGGCTAACTGCGCTAAAACGTTCAAATACATACAAAATTTTGTCAAAATGCCCGTCTTGGCGAGTATCCAGTTAAACACAGTCAGTTTTGGAACGTTAAATAGTTGAGAAAGAGAAGCATGTTGTGTAACAGTATATTGGGTGCGTGGATAAACTCTTAAAGAGACCGCAGTCCAATATCCCTGTCTGTCATGTTAATCAAAGAACAAAAGACAAAGAAAATCATTTTCTGCTCTTGACTGAATACGTTTTATAACTTTAATGGTAAGTAGGGATGGGCGATATCTTATCATTTGCGATATACCGGTAAAAATTCTCCACACGATAACAATTTGTCTTCCCGCGATAATAACGATAAAGTCTAGTTGTTGACATATTTCTGTGTGCGACTGTGTGGAGTGACGTGAAGGAAGGCGGACGTGAAATTGAGCAGCTCCTTCTACAATCTGGAACAGGTTTGGATAGGGCTGTACAGTGCGACAAAAATCGGTCTGAGCCTTGAGTAAATGTACTACAGTAGCACATGTGCGACACAGTTTTACATGTGTATGAGTCGTTTACAAAACTGTTTTCCAACAAAGATATTTTAATTTATTGACATGCTTTTTCTCCATATTAACTTCATAACAGTCGAGTGTTTGAAATAACTTATTTTTGTGAAACCAGACGTGGTTTCGTATCACAGAATAAGGCAGAAATCATACTATTTTATAGCATTATATACAGTGATAAAGGCTATGTCGATTAGCATTGCATTATAAATATACTCTATCCTTATAAAAAATACCCAAGATTGATTGAAAACCATATATTTTGTGCAATCGCATGTTTATTGTCTTCAGGTTTCCTCAGTTAAAATTTCTCTATTTGCGTTTTATTCAGCAACAGCGATCACTGGATACCTGTCCATTTTAGGGATTTCCTGGAGCATTACTTCTACTATGCATATGTGGAGTTTCTGCGCAAGGGCGCCCTCCAGCTTCCAGTATGAATTAAACAGTCATTACATTACTTAAGACAAGCAGAAAACACAACAGAAAGAGCAGATGATAAAGAGCGGAAAAGATGAATGAGAAAACAAAATCGCTGATGTTCCACAAAATGTCACTGCATTACATACAAAAAAAAAATCCAATCGAGTGAAATCTGAAAACACGATACAAGAGGTTTTCACTGAACTTATTCCGCTTTTGAGAGCACCTTTTCAACAGTTTTTTAACAAACTGGTTTTGAGGTCATTTTTTCAGTTTAGTTCAAGTTTGACAACCAGAAAGTGTCAAATAAATTTTTTTCAGTCTTCATTTTAAACAATATATTTCTAGTTCCATACTCTGAAATCTAAAACTGTTTATGTATGAAATTTGTATTTGTGCATTATATCTTTCAAAATTTGGGGGTCGTTAAGATTTTTTTTAAAGGTTTTTAAAAGATGACTATAAAGATAACTATAAAGATAACGATATTAGCGTCCACACCAGCGAACGATATCGTCTGTTTATTCTAAGCGCGTGTCTGCCGCTTTAAATTCTTGAGCTCGTTACAGCAGGATGGATTCTGATTGGCTGTTAGTGTTTTATCGTTCATCAGCTGGAAAAAAAATCGTTTTGAAAGTGATCACAACCATATCGTTCCTCTGTATCATTATCGTTATAGTTGTAGTGTGGACTCTGCTATTCTTTAATATTGAGAGCGATTTTTAGAACTATATCTTTATCGTTATCGTGCTTGGTGTGAACGGGCCTTTATGCTTGCCAAGGCTGCATTTATTTGATCTAAAATACAGTAAAAACTGTAATACTGTGAAATAGTATTACAATGTAAAACTAACTTTCTATTTTAATATATATTACTATGTCGTATTTTCCAGTGATGGCAATGCTGAATTTTCAGCACCCATAACTCCAGTCTTCAGTGTCACGTGATCCTTCTATTATTCTGATTTGGTGCTCAAGGAACATTAATTATTATTATCATATTATGCTACTATTATGTTGTGCTGCCTAATATTTTTGCAGAAACTGAGATACATTTTTTTCAGAATTATACAATGAATAGAAAGTTCAAAAGAGCAGCTTTTATTTCAAATTAAAATCTTTTGCAACATTATAAATGTATGTACTGTCACTTTTGATCAATTTAAAGCATCCATACCGAATAAAAGTATTAATTTCTGTCTTTCAAAAAAAGGTTTTTGAACATTAATGTATGCTACTTGTCACACAAATTCATTCATATATTTTTATTTGTGGCTTAAATGTTCAAATACTTTCTAGGGCAACCATATATTGACGTGTGCACTCGCGCTCACCTGAGCTCAGAGTTGTTGTGATTGACTCGTCATTTAGAGGAGGATCCTCTTCATAAGACTCTTCGTCCATCTCCTCCTCATCTACAGAGGTCCAGGCACGGAGCTTCGCCTCTGCAATGGCAAACTGCTCAGCCACACCTAAAAAAACAAGAATCGTATCGAATGACCCTGGAGTTTACACAATGATGCCAATTAAACAGATGGCACTGCAACATAATCTCTTTTGACATTTTCGAGTTTACTCGTGATGCTTTTGTTCTGATTGAAAAAGCTCTGCTGCTGAGAGACTCAGGTTTTGCTGTTAAATGCCACCCTAACTCAGCAGCCATGTTTACTGCAGCCAGGAAACTGATGACAGCCAAACATGTAGCAGAGTATAAAAGCTGCCGGGAAAAGTAAAGTCAAAGGAGGAGAGCTAGAAGACAGGAATGAAGTAAACTGACATGCAGGATCAGCAGGTGTTGCTGTGTGACTGTGTAATCTAATTTAACACCATCTGCTGAGTCTAAAACCCTTCAGATGGCGCATTATGGAAGGGCTAAAGTAAAGCTATATTAATGTTAATTATATTCATTATAATGTTATATATTTATTATCATAACATGAAATATATTAGACAGGCAGAAAGACAGACAGAACACAGATAGATAGACAGACAGACAGACACAGATAGATATATAGACAGACAGACAGACAGACAGAACACAGATAGATAGACAGACAGACAGACACAGATAGATAGACAGACAGAACATATATAGATAGATAGACAGACAGAACACAGATAGATCGATAGATAGATAGACACAGACAGACAGACAGACAGAACACAGATAGATAGACAGACAGACAGACAGACACAGATAGATAGATATATAGACAGACAGACAGACAGAACACAGATAGATAGACAGACAGACAGACACAGATAGATAGACAGACAGAACACAGATAGATAGATAGATAGACAGACAGACAGACAGACAGACACAAGATAGATAGATAGACAGACAGACACAGATAGATAGCTAGATAGCTAGATAGATAGATAGATAGATAGATAGACAGACAGACAGACACAAGATAGATAGATAGTCAGACAGAATACAGATAGATAGACAGACAGAACATATATAGATAGATAGATAGATAGACAGACAGACAGACACAAGATAGATAGATAGACAGACAGACACAGATAGATAGCTAGATAGATAGATAGATAGATAGATAGATAGATAGATAGATAGATAGATAGATAGATAGATAGATAGATAGATAGATAGATAGATAGATAGATAGATAGAAATGTTTATCTTTTTGTAAATGTGTACTAAGCTTTGGCAATATTGTATAATTTACAATCATGCCAATAAGCCAATAAAGAATTTGAATTTAGATAGATAGATAGATAGATAGATAGATAGATAGATAGATAGATAGATAGATAGATAATTACTACATAGCTTACAGTGATTAATAATAATTACATAATTAATATGAGGTAAAAAAAAATGCATATATGTATAGGAATGTATAATATTATTACATTTGAATCATTAGTACTATTAATGCAGTTGATTATTACTATTAGTAATAATAACAACTTGAAAACCGTAAAAGAAATGAAGACCAGAAATATACAGATTACCTTAAACATTCATGCACAATTTTACATTTTAATGTTCAAAAATAAATTTAATGTCCACATTATTTGACAACGGTGCATGTATAAACACCCAGACATCAATATCCTTGTGCATCTACAGTTATCTCCTTAACACACTCCATCAGCAGTGAGAGATTTACAGCTGTACTAACAGGGTGCAAGCAGACACCCACCTGCTGCAAACCGGGCCTCCTGCTCGCCCTCGCTGAGATGGGAGTAGGAGTTAAAGTGGGACTGCAGTGTAGCAGACGGAGGGTCTAAGGGCTTAGACCAGCCCTTCCACTCAATCAGATGAGCCACCCGACCCTGAGCCATGGCCGTGGGTTTGGTCACGTGATCTTTCACCACCTGTGAGATGCCTGGTAGGGAAAACACAGGGATTGTTAAAGACTGATTAACATGCATAAATGCTTATGATGATGCAACAGGTGTTTAAATACTTACCATTAAATGATGATCTGGCCAGAGCTGCAATTTCCTGGATGCTAAGGGCTTTTCTTGACTTGGGGAGCATATCAATAGGGTCATCAACCTGAGGAAGCAAGTTCAAAGACAAAATGTTCTCTTTTTGCACTGTGTAGATATTTCAATATACCTTCATAGGAAGAAGCTGTTTAAAATAATTGAGTCATGTTTTTTATCAAACACTTATGCACAAATGATGAAACTCTGCATACGCAAGTTTAAACATATGATAAACATATGGATGGATTACTTACAATTTGTAGTCTGTTATTGATTACAAAATACATCATCAAATTTTTAGTCAGTAATGTAATATTAACTTTAAATCTCAGGGGGACTTCAAGTAAATATTTTAGGTCAAATCATGGGTTTGACAAACAAAAAAGTTTGGGAATCCCTGCATAACATGAACAAACATGAATAAACATGAAAACGGCAACTGCAATGACACGGTCAACATTTTTCCAGGTTGAAATATTTTTTGTCAGTTATATACTGGCAGGAACTTTCATAATTATTCATCTCATATTTGACTAGTCCCCAAAATGAGCATCATGGATCGCAAATTACGTCACATTACATTTGCAAGGCCAATCTATATTGAGAATATGCAAAAGCTAAACAATATGACAAAGTCGAATTTTTTAGAAAGTACAATTTAAAAGAGAAAAAAGAAGAATTAGGAAGAATCAATAAATTAGGAATAATTTACCGCCATTGTGTGAATAATACGTAACCATGTAGTCCATAGTAACTGTAATCTGATTATGAGCATTTTAAATATATAATCTAATAACAAGTACTACATTTTTGGAATCTGACTACATAATCCAGATTACATACCCAGTTACTACCCAGCACTTTGCGTGTGTGTTTATGTGTGTGCATGTTTATGTGGTTTATGAGGACACAAATTTGTATAATAACATGGGTATGACATAGGTATTACAACGAGAAGGTGATTTATGAGGACATTTTCAGTGTCCCCGTAATTCAAAAGGCTTATAAATAATTCAGAATGAGTTTTTTTGAAAATC
>NW_015505646.1:337523-345452 GCF_001515645.1 Sinocyclocheilus grahami
TAGATAGATAGATAGATAGATAGATAGATAGATAGATAGATAGATAGATAGACAGACAGATAGATAGATAGATAGACAGACAGACAGAACACAGATAGATAGATAGATAAAAAAAAATGTTTATCTTTTTGTAAATGTGTACTAAGCTTTGGCAATATTGTATAATTTACAATCATGCCAATAAAGCAATTTTGAATTTGAATTTAGATAGATAGATAGATAGATAGATAGATAGATAGATAGATAGATAGATAGATAGATAGATAGATAGATAATTACTACATAGCTTACAGTGATTAATAATAATTACATAATTAATATGAGGTAAAAAAAAATGCATATATGTATAGGAATGTATAATATTATTACATTTGAATCATTAGTACTATTAATGCAGTTGATTATTACTATTAGTAATAATAACAACTTGAAAACCGTAAAAGAAATGAAGACCAGAAATATACAGATTACCTTAAACATTCATGCACAATTTTACATTTTAATGTTCAAAAATAAATTTAATGTCCACATTATTTGACAACGGTGCATGTATAAACACCCAGACATCAATATCCTTGTGCATCTACAGTTATCTCCTTAACACACTCCATCAGCAGTGAGAGATTTACAGCTGTACTAACAGGGTGCAAGCAGACACCCACCTGCTGCAAACCGGGCCTCCTGCTCGCCCTCGCTGAGATGGGAGTAGGAGTTAAAGTGGGACTGCAGTGTAGCAGACGGAGGGTCTAAGGGCTTAGACCAGCCCTTCCACTCAATCAGATGAGCCACCCGACCCTGAGCCATGGCCGTGGGTTTGGTCACGTGATCTTTCACCACCTGTGAGATGCCTGGTAGGGAAAACACAGGGATTGTTAAAGACTGATTAACATGCATAAATGCTTATGATGATGCAACAGGTGTTTAAATACTTACCATTAAATGATGATCTGGCCAGAGCTGCAATTTCCTGGATGCTAAGGGCTTTTCTTGACTTGGGGAGCATATCAATAGGGTCATCAACCTGAGGAAGCAAGTTCAAAGACAAAATGTTCTCTTTTTGCACTGTGTAGATATTTCAATATACCTTCATAGGAAGAAGCTGTTTAAAATAATTGAGTCATGTTTTTTATCAAACACTTATGCACAAATGATGAAACTCTGCATACGCAAGTTTAAACATATGATAAACATATGGATGGATTACTTACAATTTGTAGTCTGTTATGGATTACAAATTACATTATCAAATTTGTAGTCAGTAATGTAATATTAACTTTAAATCTCAGGGGGACTTCAAGTAAATATTTTAGGTCAAATCATGGGTTTGACAAACAAAAAAGTTTGGGAATCCCTGCATAACATGAACAAACATGAATAAACATGAAAACGGCAACTGCAATGACACGGTCAACATTTTTCCAGGTTGAAATATTTTTTGTCAGTTATATACTGGCAGGAACTTTCATAATTATTCATCTCATATTTGACTAGTCCCCAAAATGAGCATCATGGATCGCAAATTACGTCACATTACATTTGCAAGGCCAATCTATATTGAGAATATGCAAAAGCTAAACAATATGACAAAGTCGAATTTTTTAGAAAGTACAATTTAAAAGAGAAAAAAGAAGAATTAGGAAGAATCAATAAATTAGGAATAATTTACCGCCATTGTGTGAATAATACGTAACCATGTAGTCCATAGTAACTGTAATCTGATTATGAGCATTTTAAATATATAATCTAATAACAAGTACTACATTTTTGGAATCTGACTACATAATCCAGATTACATACCCAGTTACTACCCAGCACTTTGCGTGTGTGTTTATGTGTGTGCATGTTTATGTGGTTTATGAGGACACAAATTTGTATAATAACATGGGTATGACATAGGTATTACAACGAGAAGGTGATTTATGAGGACATTTTCAGTGTCCCCGTAATTCAAAAGGCTTATAAATAATTCAGAACAAGTTTTTTTGAAAATCTAAAAATGCAGAACGTTTCCTGTGAGGGGTAGGTTTAGGGGTAGGGTTGGTGTAGGGCAATAGAAAATACGGTTTGTACAGTATAAAAACCATTACGCCTATGGAGAGTTCCCATAAACCATAAAAACAAACGTGTGTGTGTGTGTGTATTAATATATTTCAGTGGGTGATAAAATTCATTACATATCATATAGATCCTTCTACAAAATGTTATCCACACATCCACACATTTACTATCCAAGTATTGCCTGTAGCCTGCCTAAATACCCACTGTGGTATGTGAGGCCCTCCTTGGAAGTCACTGACAAGGAATTAATGGCCAATCACCAATTCGTTTTCTTACCTTATGATATCCCCTGACACATTTCTCTTGCTGTATGAATGGACGCAGTATTAATATATTTCAGTGGGTGATAAAATTCATTACATATCATATAGATCCTTCTACAAAATGTTATCCACACATCCACGCATTTACTATCCAAGTATTGCCTGTAGCCTGCCTAAATACCCACTGTGGTATGTGAGGCCCTCCTTGGAAGTCACTGACAAGGAATTAATGGCCAATCACCAATTCGTTTTCTTACCTTATGATATCCCCTGACACATTTCTCTTGCTGTATGAATGGACGCATCACAAACATGATTTTTCCAGTCAAGACACAAGTACCAAACTACAAGAGCTGCACATGAAACTACAGGCTGTAAAGCCGATGCTGACTCAAGCTCCACCTCAGAAACAGATGCCAAATCCAGAATTAACCCTTTGACAATTCACTTACACTCATCCAAGTTGAAGCATATGTTAGTTGCATGGTCTGCTCAAATGGTTCTGTGAGAGATCAGCCACACTGCAGCATTAATCAAAGCAGCTTATGGCTCAGACATATTTGGCCAATCAAGCCTCTTCCTGTGGCTTGTTAATTTGCAAACAGCATTCACGGCCATGTCAGATAATATTAGCCCTCAGCCCTCAAGATGATAATAAAAAGTCTGGCCACAGCTGGGGGCTAATGACCTCTGGCATTTGACATTACATGATGGAAATCTGAATTGACAAGTGACATCCATCAGTTTAAAAAGAGAATTAACATGTTCAATGAGTGATGAGGTGACTATTTGTAGTCCTTGTACTGCAAAGCTTTCAGAAACACAGATCCAGTTTCTATTTTCATATAATAATTTGAGGTGAAGTATTCGTAAACCACCAAAACAAAAGTAGGCCACTGTGTCATACATAACATGCAGCATAACAGCAGCATAACAGTGTAACAGACAGACAGAACACAGATAGATAGATAGATAGATAGATTGCCTCTAAAGCCCATAAGAAAAAGCTGCTACTGAAGAAGATTGCCGAGGCACCAGCTGCCTGCCATGTTTCAGTGCTGCATGTGGGTCAAATATTTCTGATTTCGTGATTTGGGGTTAGCCGTCATAGCAGCGAGAGCCAGACATGGGCCATGTTGATCGTAATGAGGTCAATTAAGCCCAAACCAGAAGATTCTGGCTTAATTTACTTCATTAACCTGGTATTATATGCTAATACCATGGTACTTTGATATGGTAATGATTCAGTACCATGGTACTGAATAACACACACCCTGTTCATCACTCTATTCAGCTGATGAAGAGCTGCAGAACAATTAGAAATACAATTTCCAGACACACCTTAAGAATATTTTTTTCCACTGACATTGGTCTGTATGTCCAAATGTTAAAAAAAATTACTGGTTTATGCTGGTCCTTTGCTGGTTTAAACTGGTCCTTTGCTCGTTTATGCTGGTCCTTTGCTGGTTTAAACTGGTCCTTTGCTCGTTTATGCTGGTCCTTTGCTGGTTTAAACTGGTCCTTTGCTCGTTTATGCTGGTCCTTTGCTGGTTTAAACTGGTCCTTTGCTCGTTTATGCTGGTCCTTTGCTGGTTTAAACTGGTCCTTTGCTGGTTTATGCTGGTCCTTTGCTGGTTTAAACTGGTCCTTTGCTGGTGAGAGAGCCACTCTGAACTGCACAAACACATGTCTTATCATGTTTCGCTAACTTACAGCAGTGGCAACATGAACTATGTATCATTTGAAGGTTTAGATTCCGTCACGGTTCTTCTCCACCGGAGCTGCTCTCTTTGCAGAGTCAAACGCTTCACTGTCCACTGATTGCTGCCGCCATCTTTGATATTGATTCTCATTGCACGTTCATTCAATCACGATTTGAGATGCTACTTTAGGTTATTTTGTGAATGGTATACATATATATATATATAGTCCCAATAGTTAAGTGTTAGTTTGAGCTTTTCTGGTATCTATCCTAGTAACACTGATTCCTTTTTTTATTTGACATACAGCTAGTCAGAATGGTTATATTATAGGTCAATTAAAAAATCTTCACATAAAAATAAGTCACTATTAAAAATCGGAAAAGATATTAGTGTATATTAGGTAATTTAGTTAATACAAGGAGAATTTCTACTACCAAATAAACAATGTGTAAAATGGTAAAACACAAATAGATATTAAAAACTGGAATACATACTAGTAGCTGACATAAAATAAAATGGCACTTTGTACACTAGGCTGTATTACAGAAGTGTCCTATGTTTATTCTTGATTTAAGATTTTAAAAAGTTGAATTTCCTAAGTGAAATTATCATGGTTACTAAACAGATAGGATAGGTTTAAATTAGAACATTCTGGCAATACAGACTAGTAGTAAACAAATTAGTAACTAACCTCATAGATACCAAAAATAATTGTTAGCTTAATAAAATACTAGTCACTATTGGATTACCTACTGGTAATTAAAAAGTAATAAAAATAATAAACTACCAACAGAAAAACTAGTTTAAAGAATAAATGTATAACCAGCTTGCCATACTTGGATGTTTCTTCAATACATTTTTATTCCCTGGGTTAAGAATGTGTCATCTGCTCACTTCTAATGTAGTCAGTAGCACCTTAGATAATTCAATCAAAAACATGTTATTCATCCCATGGACACTGCTGCATAGTAATACGCTTATAAGGCTAAATACATTCTGAATAAATGGTTGCCTTTATATCTAGTGTTTTATCGTGCATGGATGGATCATAGGTTTTGTCTTCTCAGACAGCCAATGATGCATCAATTTAAACCTCAGCACTGTTGCTTTTACCCAGCACATTCAGAGGAAAATAAATATTTAATTCAGCAGCAGTCAGAAGCCATAACTGCAGCTGTGCATGTGATACATGGAAAAAGTGTAATAAGCTAGTTCTGTCTCAAGGGTGGGTTGTGGTTTAAAATAACTCGTTAGAGGATCTGTCTACCTTCTGTGACTAGGTTGTCTCTACTGACAATTTGTCCTTAAGCACACATTGAAAATTGCTTGAAGATAAATATATATTCATATGTAGTTCCTTATGTGGACAATGCCTTTAAAAAGCAAACCTATTTCAGCAAAAACCCAATAAACTTTTTCATCATCTATTGCTTACTCTATTAGCAAATATGCACATTTTCATTACGTAGACAAAGTCCACATCCTGCAATAATAGGAGTTCATACTTTGCCATATATTATGCTATAAATACAAGTTGTCAGTGGGGGACAATTTAATCAACTTATTGCCAGGATTTTTGTACAGCATTTGAAAAATCAACATTAAATTCTCTAATAAAAACCTTGGTGTCATGACCTTGAGCAAAAAGCTCATAATGAACTGTGAGCCCTGCCTTAAGCATATCTATCTTGAAATATTAAAATTCAGTCCCAAGTTCCCAACACAATTAACACTTTCACGGTCTGATAGAATTCTTAAATTCTTATTTAACTTAAAAGCACCTTTTTAAAAAGGCACTAATTTCATGGAATGATCTATAAATATTAGTAGCACACACCTAGTGTATAGCAGATTATAAATCAGCATAAACGTCAATTTATTTTCAAGTTAGCTACTTTTTTTCTCTACACATGCCGTTTATCTGAAAAAACGGTTTTCTTCCCATGTTTCCAATCCAGATCATCTTTACATTTAATACTAAAACTAAAAACTTTGAAAAACGAAGCAGTTCCCAGCAATCTGTACTTTTCCTTAGTCCAAAAAAACTAACAAAAAACAGCTCAAATTAAGCATTTGTGCAAAGCCCTGTCACATAGGTTTGAACAATCTGTTCAGCAGGCCCTCTGTTGGCGGACAGACTCATTGTAGCACCAAAGTTGAATTTAGCCAAAGGGAAAACATACTGCACCTTTTCCACTCTGAAAACACCACAACGTGCTTACGCAGAAAAAAAAATAAATAAATACTGACCAGAGATTCCAAATCCCTCAAACACACTCCACTTCGCAACTTGATAAGCTTTTATTATTTGCAATGTTTCATCTCTCCAACGTTTTCCAGTTTGATGCGAAAGCATTTAATTCCTTAAATAATAGAGCGCAAAAAATATTTACACATTTTTTTCAATAAAACTAATCAATGGATCATTGTAAGCACCTCTTACCATCTAACAAATCTTAAATACAGGGAAACTGCCATTTTTTGTTGGAAAAAAATAAATGGCATTACATCAGATTTTTAAACTTTTAATTTCTGAAAATAAACCAAAAAAAAACAACATTTTCATATGTACAGAACGCTCCTGAAATGTGTTTCCACTTTGCAAGTAGAAAAGGCTTTAGGATCATTACTGTCATTTCATCAAAAGAGCGCAAAAAATATTTACACATTTTTTTCAATAAAACTAATCAATGGATCATTGTAAGCACCTCTTACCATCTAACAAATCTTAAATACAGGGAAACTGCCATTTTTTTGTTGGAAAAAAATAAATGGCATTACATCAGATTTTTAAACTTTTAATTTCTGAAAATAAACCAAAAAAAAACAACATTTTCATATGTACAGAACGCTCCTGAAATGTGTTTCCACTTTGCAAGTAGAAAAGGCTTTAGGATCATTACTGTCATTTCATCAAGTTGATTTTTCTATATGCTTCAAGTTTGAATGATTTCTCTTAAAATTTCCACCGCAGGCTTGCTCGAGTGGGGCTTCCACAAAGACCCCCATCAGTTCTTCAAGAGAGGTAAGAGGTAAGATGCAAAAGTGTGGGGTAGGAAGCAGGACAAGGATGGCTTAGTAGGAAGCATGTTGGATCCCCTCCTCATCCAGCAGCACCAAGGTCAAAAAGGTCAAAGTCCATCCATGACCATCATCCCGAAGTTCAACAGGTCCACCCCTTATTAAAGGATACAGGAAGCAAAAAAGGGCGAAATACAAACGCTACTCAAATTTCATTCGTCACTTAGAGAATTCCTCGAATACTACGCTCATGTATCAGTCTTTGTGGATTTAAAAACGATTCCTCTCACACACACGAAAGAAAACGCCTGTAAGAGCTCTGCGTTTGATCCGACATTACAAACCTAAAGGACATGATCGCCATCACACCCTCTACACAATATATATGACACCATGTCTGGTTTGTCATATACCACGTTGCATATAAATCTATATTAACATGTAAGAGCAGCGTTGGTTTGTACTTTTTTCCCCCATGAATTTCTCATTAAAAATAAATGACGATGAATTGGTAACACGTTCATGCAGTCCTGCAGATTTTTTTTTTGATTTTTTTTTTGTAATTTTATTGTTTTTGGTGGACACTAGAAATGTCTTGATTCCTTAAGGATCATGTGACACTGAAGACTGGAGTAATGATGCTGAAAATTCAGCTTTTGTCACAAGAATAAATTAATCAAATTAAAATGTCATTTATTTAAAAAAAAAAAAAAGTTATTTTAAATTATAATATTTCACAATATTACCGTTTTTACTGAATTGTATCAATTAAACGCAGTCTTGGTGAGAAACCTTACCGACCCCAAACTTTAGAAGATCAGTATTAATCCAACAAAAAATTTATTTCATGCATAATTTATAAAACTCAACCCCCCCCCCCCCCC
>NW_015505646.1:345528-384048 GCF_001515645.1 Sinocyclocheilus grahami
TGCTCCATCTGCACCATGAGAGCCTGGAGAGCATAGAGTGCCTGCAGCTCCTTCGTTTCATCAGAGAGGTACTTCTGCAGCAGCTTGGCCCTTTGGGTAATCTGCTCCACATCCACCTTGTAGGGATTCTCACCTATGACAGTTCATTAATGCACACAATTAACATCAAGTACAGGTCAGTGGTCTGAAGTCAAACTAAAGTGAAGGAAGTGGATTGCAGCTAATGAATTCACTCACATATAAGGGCAGACTGGCACACAGACATCATCAGGGCCCGCACAAACTGATTGGAGCTCATCTTCTGCTCATCTAGGTTGGCCTTTAAAGGAAAGAAATGCCAGTCAGTACACGTCCAACACGCATAATGTAATACCCATAATGCAGATCGATGCAATACCTTAATGTTTGATTAAAGAGACTCGAACCACAGCCGAAACACACATGCTCACCTCTACCCAGTCATAGATCCTCTGGTTGTTGGCTTTTTCCTGTAACAACCTGTCCAAATGTTTACTCAGCTCCTCAGCAGTCAGTTCCTTCTTACTAGGCTTCTCAGACTCCTCACCCAGAGTGAACTCCATTTTCTACAAATATATACAATGTCATCTTAATGACCTTCACGCTCATGAAGACATATGCAGAGTATTATTTATTTATATATAATATATATGGGGTGTGTATGCGTACAAATGCATGTAAAATATACAAAAAAAATTATGGCAAAGGAAAAGAACTTCATGAAACAAATTATGAAAAATGTATTTCAGGCAAATACGAAAAATAAAAATGGATCGTTCTTTTATGGCTCTGTAAGTGAAAATGTTTGCAGACAAAGGATCATCATAAGAATAATATCATAAGAAACAATTTATGAAGATAACTAAACTTAAAATAATCTATTCTTTTAAGGTGCTGCCAGTAAAAACATTTGAGCACAATAATATAGTATTGCACAATATATATATTTTTACATATACATTTAACATTACTAGGGACTAGTGTTGTCAAAAGACCTGGTACGTCGGTACCAAGTCGGTACTAAAAGAATGAAAACGTTACGGTACCAGGTTTTTTAAGTACCGGTGGTACCGAGTACCCGGTCAACCCGGTTCTTGATGCGCTATCCGAAAGGTGCGCAGATGCGCTCTCTTCATAAAAGCACTGAGACGTGGCGACATCAAGAGGAGGAAACACATCAAACTAACAAAACACCTTAAAGACAGACACCCAGATCAAATGAAAGAGTTCAAGCATGTAAGTTTCATTTTAATTTTTAATATTTAGGTCTTGTGTTTCCCATACATTGATTTATTTGTGTCCCACACAAATAGATTTTCCAAAAGGCTTTGACTTCATTGAATAAACATGAGCACTGCACGTGTCAAAGTCGAAACCCGGTGCGGGTGTTTTTTTATATCACTATTTCTGAAGGAAACCGACCGTCTTCAGAAAATGATGGATGCCATTTTCATTTCATCTTGCCTGTAATGCCTGAGCAGCGTTTGTGAGCACAGTGCTTATTTGATTACAGCCGTTACTGGGGAAACCTGATCTCTCACGCTCTACAAGCGCCTCCTGCTGGCAGAGAATGAATTTGCAAATAGAGTTCAAGTCTGTGGGAAACACCGCTTCAGTTATGATTATTTAATATTTCAATTTGAATGTCGGATTGAAATGAACGCTGTTATTAGAGTAGTTAATAGTTAGCATAAGCGCGGCTAACGCTAATATAATGAGCATTAGAATGAAGTTTCTTCATTAACTATTTAATGCTCCTATAACTTTTATTAGGGTAAAAAAAAAAAACAGGAGGACATATTTACTACTTTTACACACCAGAGGCTTTTAAATGAATTGTGAATCAAAAATATGCATGTTTGAGAATGTACAAATGGTTAACACTGTGTCATATCAGTCAAAAAAAGCATTTTTTATTTTTTTTTAGCCAACTTGGTTGTTATTCTTGGTTTTCAAAAGCCCTTTAAAATTAAATATGTACACAGTTTGGATTAAATGAAAGTATAGGCAAATTTTTTAAATTAGCATGTTTTTGTGTTTTGCTTTGGTATCGAGAACCGTGGATTTTCACGGGTATTGGTACCGGATACTGAAATTTTGTTACCGTGACAACACTACTAGTGATGTAACGATTCACCGTGAGCCGGTTGAAAATGTATATAAATATGAGACGATTCAAATCAGTTGAGCTGTTAAACGAATCACGATAAATTTGGGGTGGGAGTTTATATGAATGGTTCTCTGAGGGGAACTGACTGTCTTCAGAAAAGTTTAGATGGCATTCATCTAGTCTCTGTGTAATGCATATTAAAGCAGCGTTCATAAGCGCTGCGCTACTGTTTTACAGCCAAGGAAACGCTGCATCGCTGCTGTTCCAGAAGCACCACCTGCTGTCAGAGAGTGAATCTGCATCTCATTCAGAGCTTCTGCGGTCTTTGTTTCGTGCAGATATTTTATGTAGTATTTTAAAATTTCAAATTATACAATCTAATTCAGATCGAAAAAACTGCATGTATACAGCATCTTTGTTTGGATTGTGATTCAAATGCAGTAGTTGCCTCTAATTTTGAATGGAAAGATCACAGGCAAAGCCTTTGTTTATACAAAGACGGTTCTTTTTGTCTTATTTTTTTGATTAGATTTGGTGTTTGTTTTAAAATTTCAATTTAGTTTTGTTATTTGATTCATTTATAATTTGTCTTAAATCTAAATGTTTAAAAAAAAATCCTGAGAAAATTGAATCATGAAATCAGTATCGTGAATCTCATCGAATCGTGAGTTGAGTGAATCATTACACCCCTAAACATTACAGAAATTATGTTGACCCCATCAATACAGTACAAACAGCTTTCAGTACCTGCTCTGTAACAAACTTAATGACATCCTCTTCTTCAGGCAGAAATTCTATCCAGCTGAGCCCCGCCTCAAACCACATCGCTCCAGCTTTTTTGTGGCTCTGAGAACATTTCAGAGAAGTAAAAAAAAATAAACAAATAAATTCTGAAAAGGCAATGTACGCGAATAATATTTCATAAGCATTTGCCACAGCATGATACTCACCAGTCCTTTGCAGAGAAGGTTAAGTATTTCAACAAGCAAGATTGCTGCTTTGCCCATAGGGAGAAGAGGTTTGGACACTTCCCTGTGGATGATTTTTTTCAAAAAACAAAAGGTCAGATGACGTGTACATCATTTTATTTGATGGTTTAGAATCTTTGCATACAAGTATCTGAAACCCAAGATTCAGTGCCAAACCTGAAGAGCTGGCCCATGGGGATGCCTCCCTCTTGCAACATGGGTGTGATGATCTCAGCCATGTAGAGCCAAATATGAGGAACGTCAATGGCCATGTCATCTGCTATCTCCAGAATCTCCTGCAGTCTAGAGCGGTTGAAAACAAACAATAAAGTGCACAGCCACACAGAAACCATTTATATTGTGTAGAAATCATGAAGCCTCAAGCTAATTGAAATTAAGTTTAAGTACTCATTTTTAAAACTAAAACTTAAAGATAAATATTATAATAGACAAATGCACATAAAATTACTAAAACTTACATTAAAATTAAAACTGAAAAGTATTTAAAAAAAAAAGCCAAATCAAAATATTAAACGCTAGTATATAAATACAAAAATATTGGGAGAGTTTTGATATCCCTATCATGTAGCTACTTATGTATTTAAGCAAATTAAAACAAACATCTGGGAAGAGAAAAATAAAAGCCTTTTTTTTGTGGTAGGGACAATAAGAATATTGGCAGCAACATTAGAGCAAGCCGTTACATTTTGATTAAAGATAGCAAAAAGACCAAAACATAAAAACACAGATAAATACAATAACGCCAAGGTTTGAAAAAATCTATTTAAAATAATTTACATTAAATAACAGGTCTTTCGCAAACTTTCTTTCCTGATCAAGACTCAAAACATGGAACAAGCATGAAAAGCTGTTCCTCAATCCCAAGAGTATAGGTCAGTGGCCCAGACACGTAGCAAAAACCAGAGGTCATGAGTGTAAAAAATGGCTACAATGTTCAGATGTCATATGTGCATCCCTACCATATAATTGTACAGTATAATAAACTGCAGTGGTCTATGAACTCACCCCTTGTAGTACTGCTCAGGAAGTAGTATTCTAGCACTAACAAGCTTCTGAAACAGCAGGCCCACATGCTCTCTAGCGATGGTGCTGCGCTCCAGTGTGGACTCTACACCGTTCCGTACAAACACGAAGAGCAGCGAGGCGCTATTCAGCTCCTGCACACATTGCACTGCCTCCTACAAAGGAGTTACAAGAATAATGTAAGTGGAAGATGCCAGGGTGAATTTACAGGTTATTTTCAAAATGTTTTCTAGGTCAATAATATACATGGATGTACATACCTTCATGTCGTTGATGTGGAGATACTCTTCAATGATGGATTTGGACTTCTTGTCCAGCTCTTCCTCACTCAGGGCGGGTTTGGCTTGAACAGGTGGTGGTGGAGCAGGAGCCGACATTGGCTTCACTGAGAAACCCAAGCAGGTAAAGAGTCGATCAATTTATGAATCATCAACTCAAAGACCGGTATTGCTGGTGCAGCTCAGGACAGTTCTTTCAGTTTGTTGACTCCTACCTGTCTCCTTGCTTCTATCACGCTCCCGACTGCCTCGATCACGGTTCTCTGTCATGCTGGACACGCGGCGCACAGAATCTGCTGGTCCACGGCTGTCTCCTCTGCGGTCCTCATTTTCACGGCTGAAGCTGCGTTTGGTGATGGCCTGACGGGGTCTGTCTAGGCCTCGGTCATCCCGCCTACTATCAAATCGGTCAAAGCGATCCCGATCTCGGTCACCACGGTCTCGGTCACCACGATCTCGATCGCTACGGTCCCTACTGGAGCTGTTCCTGCAAAGTAGATAGGTGTTAAATAGCAAGTCAAAAACTTGTGTAATAAGATTACATTAGAATTATTACCATGCAGTACTCATTTGCCCTACAGAACAAAAACAGCACTACAAAATTACCTTTGAGGCACTCTACGATCAGAGTCAAGTGAGGATGATGATGATGAGGGTCCAGACTGCTGCAATGCAGAGAAACGGTTGATTGTGCTAGTGGCAGGTCTCCCCTGGTCTGCATCAGATAAAAGGACAGCATTAGACAGCATTGACATTTTCCATTAAAAAAAAATAAGAAAAAAAAAGGGCAACCAAATCTTTACATTATCTGAAGAAAATGAGTGACACTTGCAAAAACGTGTGCTACAATGTTGTGGGTGGTTGCTAGGTTGTTGTTGAAGTTGCTTAGAGTTGTTGCTACAATGTTCTGACAACCAAGACCACCAAGTCTCTAAGACATGCTGGTTCCTAAATTAAGAATCATGTCTAGAGATGCACCGATTGACCGGCCAGTGAATGGAATCGGACGATTTTTTGCATGTCTCACGTCTTGCTGATTCCGAGCCGATCCTTTTATAGCCTGCGGCACCGGCAATGACGTCACAGCCACGCGCACGCTTACAGTCGCGTGTAAACACGTCGTTTCGCGTGAGAATGATTCTAATTTAAATTGTATTCAGTGTAAATGGCGACTGATAATGTAATGATAATGTATTTATAGTCTTTTGAATGAATCGTTGAATTAATGAATAAATGACTCTCATTAAAACAGACATCTGCCGCCACCTACTGGTGGTTTAGTCATTTAAAAGTATCATTGCATTTTTTTCAACATTTATTTGGGTTAAAATTTCTTATAAAATTAGAATTTAAAATGCATTTATGGCACCTCAGCATCATCAAAAGGTCTGTGTAAATGCATCTAATGCCACTTCAGATGCAGCTTCTGTTTCCTCAGCAGTGGTAAGATAGAGTTTGTTAATAATTTCATTTGAATGGTAACAACTCTACAGTTTCTTATTATTCTAACTGAATTAATTGAAAAAGTAAGAATTTGATGTAAAAGATGACATTTAATAAGGAAAATGACGGCACGGGTGTTTCTATATGTATCTTTTTTGAAGGAAACCGATTGTTTTCAGAAAAGTTTGTCATTTTCATTTAATCTTTCCTATAATGCCTGATAAAGCAGTGTTCATGAGTGCAGCGCTGCTTTGATTACAGCCGTTACAGAGGAAACCGCTATTTCTGAGGCTCCAAAAGCGCCTGCTGCTGGCAGAGAATGAATGTGCACTTTTAATAAGCCCATCGCTGTTTTATATTTACATTATATAGATATATATTTCCCCCAGGGGAAGTGCCGACAAGAGTGCAAGCCTGTGGAAAACACTGGAAAAGTAATACCACCTTTCCTAAAGTCACATGATTTGAGGTATCACTCATTGGTAAACAGCAGCAATTGCTGAAATCAAAGTTTAAATGAATATGTAAATATGTGCAGCACGCTTTCTACTCAATAACGAAATAAACACGCAACAAAGAGAAGACATTGCAGAGAAAACAGCAGTTAAGAAAGCATCTGATCATAAAGATGTGGATAAGTTTGCACCAGCTCTGCAATCGGCACCACAGTCAGGTCACGATTATTTATATAGCGCATTATACAATAAATTGATTTAAAGCATGCAGCTTTACAGTATTAAAAAGGAGAAAAAAAAAAAAAAGTCTCAGTGTCAAGTCTCGCTTTCAGGTAGAATTACAACTTGACTTTCAGCTATAAAGCAGCTGTCCAGTGTGGAACTAGCTAATGATAGAATCTTTTTTATTAGTGAATGCAAAAATAAAACAATTAATTACATTAAAGTGATAGTTTGGTTTGCATAGATTAAAGCTAGATCTAGCTCAGTACTGTTTTGATTACTATAAGGTTTTAAGAGCGCTAATGTGAATAACAATTTATCAAAAATAAAATGTCTTAGCACTTTATTTTGATCCATATATGACTTACAAAAGGCGATGTCAGGCAGAAGGATGCATCATTCAGTCAGTCAATAACTTCTTCATGCAGTTAATTAAATGGTGAATGAGAAAGTGTCTCATCTCTGTGTGCCAAATATATTTTTGTATTGTAAAAAATAATTGTAATCGTACAATAGTAATATAATTGTTTGATAACTGACATTCACTTCAAATCTGAAGTGATTACCTTGTTTTATTTATCAGTTAGTTTAACTCAGTGTAACATGTGTAACTCAGTATTTTAACTAATTGTAAAAGCTGAATAATAGATCAAAGCCTACCGATTAATTGGTGAAATAATCGACGATTAGTCGCCTAACCGTTGTAATAATCGCTACATTAATCGATTATATATAATAAAATAATCGTTTGTTGCAGCCCTACATTAATAGCTGGGCTTCTCTATGCTAAGTGAGGTCCAAGGTAAATAAGAGTAGGCGATTGCTCACCTTGATCTCCAGTGGACTTGGCTCCTGTGCCTCCACTGCTCCCTTTGCCCCAGCTACCCCAGGAGCCCTTTCCTCCTGGGGCCAGCAGCTGGATGTTGAAATCACCAGGCTGAAGAAAAAGGGAAAAGGAGGAAAAATGGTTAAGCACATCAAACAACAAATCATTATGCTATGAAAAAATATCATTTTCAACAATTACATTATAAAAGTTGGATATTCTAAAATAGAAGAAATGTTACAAAGCCTCACCTTAGTAATTTTACTGAGGCGGCTGGTGTCAATCGGTCTGTTCTTTGTGGTAATAGGCACTATGTTCCAGCCCTCATCCTGGGTCTGGCTACCACGGCCGCCAGAGGAGTGCTGCCCACCACGGCCCCCTCTACCCTGACTGGAGTCTTTCTTAGACAGCAGCTGTTGCTGTACTTTTATTTGTTCTCTGTGTTCTTCCAACTCTGCCTCTTTATGGATCTGATCAATGGTCTTGGGACCCTGATCTCCTCTTCTGGGCACCCAGTTGTTCTGTGTGACAGAGACCACATACAGTTAAAAGAATGAAGACATAAATAGTGAGAAGAACTGAAAACATACCATATGTGTTCTAAGTTTTAAGAACTGTAAATGAGGTTCCTGCCAAATACCTTTTTAAAATAATTTGCTAAACCAAGCATGTGGTTACCTTTCGGAGGTCTAATACATCCTGAAGCATGAAGCGGATTCTAGAAGATGTCTTCTTCTCTTTAATGATCTTCTCCATCTGGTGGAAGTACTGATCCATACGAGGCTGCATACAATAGGCCAACATTAAATCTGACTGTAGCAAAGTAAACTACTGTCAAAAATGCTATACAATAGAAAAATATAGTACACAAAAGGAATGTAGACCTAACGTAATCATAAAGCTCATATCCCATTATAAACCCACAAGAGTTCTGATAGGTAATTGATTATGATTGGTCAATCACAGCATCCTGCTTAAGTACAAATGGTGCTGTACCTTGGCCTTCTCAAAGTCTAGATCTTTTCCAATGGTGGATAGCAGCCGGCAGAGGCACTCTAAGCTCTCCTCATCATGGTTCTTCAAGAGCTTGACAATGCAGTCATGCATGATGGGTTCTGTCAGCATTTTCAGCTTGAACAGCTCTCCGATGAACTTGATGTTTCCAAGCGACCGTCTACGTGCCTTGTCCTTGGCATCCACCAGCTCCTCATTCAGGCGCTGACGTACCTCTTCCTAAGGTAAAAATAAAACATTGTTTCCATTTTAATAGAAGCATTTCATACACTTGTACAGAATTAATTTTACAAATGTGGCAAGACGTCACCTCAGTGGCAGCATCCAGCTCTTTTTGTTTCTGCTCAAAGATCAAGTCATCATCCTTGTCCTTTTCAAACTCCTTCTGACAACGATTGAGCAGTAGTTTACGGAAATTCACAGTGACTCCCGGTTTGTCTGAAGTGGGGACTTTAAGCTGGAAAAGAAAATCAGTAACAAGCTCAATTATTTCCCCATTCACATTTCCTACAAAACTAGCAATTCAGGTAAACAGCCAAGTAATTCTGTCATCAATTACTCAAATGTGGAAAACAAAAGCTGAATGCGAGAACCAATGAGGCTTGTTTACACATCAAGAAAGGACGGTTGAGCCTCTGTTGACCATTTTTTATGATCTCTATGTGTGCTGATCTATATTTAGGTGAATAAAGGCTAAATTAATTGAGTTAATCTCTTCAGAAGAGAGACTTAAACCGCTTAATCCATATGGATTGTTTTTTTTTTTTAATAGTGTTTTTATTAACTTTGTGAAGCAAGAAATTTTGGTACAAAGGACCTTGTCAAGTGACAAATCTTTTAGGCTTACTGTCATTTGTATGTTTCGAAGATTTGAATAATTTGAATAATTTGTATAATTCTTATGGATTTGAAATGACATGAGTGCAACAAGTGGATAGTTCACTAAAAATGAAAAAATGAATTGTCTACATTTGCCACTGCAGAAATGGCAAATCAATTATCTTATTACTGACATTAACACTATTAAAGCTCCTCAGTTCCTCAATCCCATCAGAGTATATCAGTGGCTCAGACACGTGACACAAAATGGAGCCCACACAGGCAAGCCAACATACAGATGAACGTTACTCACCCCTATAAGGCAGCGGCACATGTTGGCATAAGCTACAGAGAAGTTGGGTTCAGAGATGGCTTTCTCGAAGATGAGGTCAATGACACCCTTGAGCCTCTCTTCAGTGTCTATGGTGAGCTCCGTCACCTGCTTCATCAGCTGCTGGAACATCTGTGGCGTGAGCTTGTTAAGGATGCTGCGCACGCGGCGGAACAGCTCCTGCGTTTTCACAGCTTCTGAGTCTTCCTTATCCTCCTCTCCTCCACGCTCTCGGCCTTGCTTCTTCACTGAAGGCGTCCAAGCATTCTTAGCCTGGTTGAGTTCCACATTGTCTTTAAGAGACAAGCTGGTGATGATCTTGGGGTTGCGACTCATTTGGTCTTTGCCTCGACCCGGCTGAGGGCGCCGTGCAGACTGAAAGGAGTGCAACTTTTAAAAATAAATGATCGATCTCAACATAAAGCAACATTACTTTTAACTGAATTCTGAATCATAAGAGAAAAGAAAGTCAACTTACCGGTCCTCGCCCTCCTCCTCCGGATGACTGTCTACCCAAGTTAGCATATGAAGGTGTGAAATCAGGCCCACAGTTCATCAGACTCCTGGGATCCAAGGGCCGCAAGGGTGTTTTATTTGCCTGTTGTCCAAACAGCAAAGAGCAAGAGGGTTATTCAAATATTTAGCAAGACACAGCACAGGTTAAACCTGTTGGGTCCAGATGGAAGCCTCACCTTGTCCAAGACAACGTCACTGATGTGCGGCAAACCCTCTGGCTTGTGCATGCTTGCACCAATGAACTGGAAACCAAGCAGGAATTCTCGATCATATTGTTTCTTCTCCTCTGGGTTGATGGGCTTCCATTGCTCTGCAAAGGGGAGAGCGAAGAGAGAGAGGAAAAAAAAAAAGTTGCAAAACAGGTCCACAAACATTTTGAATAAGAATTTACCCTGCACAAAACAAACTAAAAATTAAAAATCAAGAAAGCCTTGATGTACCACTTATCCAAGTTATGGATTACAGGTTTGGTTTATTTATTTTTTGCATTCCCATTAAATAAACTTAATTTAAAAATGTAAATTTTATTCACTGTCGAATGCACAAAATAATGCAATGACAGTTAAATTTTTTTTTTTTAATAAAGTATACAACTCCCCCCAAAAATTGTATCAAAACATGTCAAATGCATTAACGTAAACATACACAAAGGGTCTTTGAGTAAATTTAAAAGTCTGGGGTCAGCAAGACAACGGTTTTCAACACTTATACTACAACATGTTTCTTGAGCATCAAATCAAAAACATGTCAAATGCATTAACGTAAACATACACAAAGGGTCTTTGAGTAAATTTAAAAGTCTGGGGTCAGCAAGACAACTGTTTTCAACACTTATACTACAACATGTTTCTTGAGCATCAAATCAGCATATTAGAATAAGATCTGAAAGATCATGTGACACTAAAGACAAAGCAATGGCGGCTGAAAATTCAGCTTTGACATCACAAATATAAATTACATTTTAAAAAGTATAAAAATTGAAAAGTTATTTTAAATTAATAATAATTTCACAATATTACTGATTTACTGTCTTTTTTTTTTTATCAAATAAATGTGGCCTTGGTGAGAATAAGAGATTATTCAAAAACATTTAAGAAATCTTACCCACTCCAAACTTTTGAACGGTAGTGTGCTTACAGTAAGCTGCCCTCTAAATAAAAGGACTCTCATATATTGCCGTAATCTATGAAACAGGATGAACATTCTCAAACGAGACCCAATTAATCTGACTTCTAACCTTCTTTATATTGATACTTCTGTTCCACAGGTTTAGATGCCTCAGGCTCAATATTTTCTGTGTCGAGCTTGTCCTCTTTGTCCTCCCATGTTTCGTCTGACTCTTCAGCTGGTGGGGCAGGGGTTGGAGCTGGGGAAGGCTCTTTCTGAGCAACCTCTGGCTCAAGAGCAGGCTTTTCCTCCTCAGGCTGAAATGGATACAGAAGATTTATACAGGGTTTCTGCAGACTTGAACAAGTTAAATCTAAGACTTTTTAAGACCTTTTTAATACCACCTTATATGAAATTTAAGACCTAAACCTGTAATGGAAATACACATTTTATTACATACATATATGTAATATTTAATGTGTATAAATTAAAAAGAAAACAAAATATCAGTGCTGTAATAAATGGTATTTATTACTATGATATACAGTGAACTTTTCATGTCAGCAGACAATATTCCATACAAAATATCCCCACAAAATAACTGCATCACAGATTTTTGGTGGAGTAAACAATTTATTCTGAAGCAATATTTTCATCAGTGTTCTATCAGCTTTTACATACTTAAATCTGCATATTTACATTTACAAAGGCCTATTTTTAACCTTTTTAGGTGTATGCATCATCTTACATGTCAAATTATTACAATTTATCAATAAATTCAATACACACTATAGGGCTGCTACCAGTCAGATTAAATAATTTACACTACAAATAACAATAATTACAACTGCAATAAATAATGTTATGAGATTAATGTTTTAAATGCATTTATGAATATACAAATAAGAAATGTTGAGGGGAAAAATGCATACTTTTCAACAAACTTCTCAACTAAACTACCAGTAAGTGACGGTAAGTCACTTAATGAGTGAGTATTGAGTCATTCATTCAACTGATTGAGTGTGTTATCATGCTGGTATCTTAAGGACTTTCGTGGACAGCTGATTCCTAAAGTTTTTGATATTCTTCATATTCTGTGTGGTGGTCAGATAAGTTTAAATAGATCTTTACCTTTTATGGGCATTTTACGTTTATAAAGCCATTTTTCTATAAGTTTCTAAAAAAAGGCACTCTTCCGTGTGAACTTGAGTATAAATATACACATTTTCTGCCCCCATGTCTTGAATGTGTGATCATTCTGAATGTATTTTAATAGACTGAATCATGCAGTGATCAGGCAGAGCGCACTCAAAATGCGCACGCGCACTAGACTTCACGTAATGCATGCAACTCTGTAGAAAATGCGCACGCGCACTAGACTTCACGTAATGCATGCAACTCTGTAGATGTTTTGAATGTTTGTTTATTTTTTGCGTCGTGAGAATATTGAGTAAAATGGCTCACTTGTCATGGTGTTATTTAACTATAGCATGTTATGAATAAACTAAACATTTAGAATTTTTACCTCAGTGCGTTTCTTCTGAGTATGTGTGTGCTGTCACGCTCATTTGTTCTGAAGTCTCGAGACAAACAGAGTGAGCCTCAGTGCGAGCTTGTATTCTGTTCTCTCTGATGACGCAGTAACTTACCGCGGG
Organism: Sinocyclocheilus grahami; assembly: GCF_001515645.1. Classification (NCBI taxonomy): domain Eukaryota; kingdom Metazoa; phylum Chordata; class Actinopteri; order Cypriniformes; family Cyprinidae; genus Sinocyclocheilus; species Sinocyclocheilus grahami. The sequence continues at coordinate 358,335 of NW_015505646.1, forward strand.
AAGAAAACATCTTCGGTCTGGCCAATGATTGTAAAGTCATTAGGTCTGTCGGACTGAAGATATTTTAGCGGTAATGAAAGCAAAAATATTTAATATCCATCGAATCCGAATTTAAGACTTTTTAAGGCCTTATATTAGGAAATCGTTATTTAAGACTTTTTAAGGACCCGCGGACACCCTGTTATAAATGCACAACTGAACTCTTCATAACAGTCACAGAAGTCCTACTGTAATAAAGCCAAAATGTGTCGTATTACTACAAACCTCTTTGAAGGCATCTAGGACATCTCCGACATCTTTCTTATTCAGATCCTTGATCTTCTTTTTCTTCTTTGGCACTGTTGTCACGGCAGCTAGGAAAAGAGAAACCAAAGTCAAACTTCATCTTGAAGGAGAGAAACCAATACGCTAAGTTTTTCTCAAGAACTTATTTCCCCACCTTGCATAGTCATTTCCTCAACAGGGCAGACTGTTACAGGGGCAGGTGTCTCCTCTGCTTTCTGCTCCTCTGCTTCCTCTACAGGTGCTTCCACGGCCATAAGGCAGCTCTGTTGGACCTGAGGAACTTCTTGTTCAGCAACTGGATTAGTGGAGCTCTCTGGCTTCACTACTGGAGCCTCTGCAGAGTCCTCAGGCAAACCGTTAAGCAAAGGCTGTTCCTTTGGCTCATCAACGACTGGTTCTGGAACAGGTGTCACTGTGGTTACAGGTGCGGTGTCCTTGGAAGCAACGTCACCATCATTGGCTACAGCAGGAGGAGGCTCCACAGGGGTGGAGATGACAGCAGCCGGGCTAGATGTGTCAGATGCGGCCTCTGTTTCGACCACAGGTTCAGCCACAGGTTCTGGCTCTTTCTCTTTGGCTACCTCTGACTCCTCTTGTGCAACCCCAGTAGAAGTCTGCTCTACTGGTGGGGCGTCCTCAGGCTCCTTCTTTTGAACTGGGGCATCGGGGAGTACTGGAGCATCCACACTGTCACCAGTTTGAGGCTTTGAAAGTTGTGGATTGTTTGTGGGAGGAGGAGTTGGTGGGAGTGCAGGGGATATCGCAGGGTCCTCTCCTGGAGGAATGGGAATCTTGCTCACAGGTGAAGCAGGTCTGACCTCTGACACAGGTTCAGAGTCAGTGGCTGAAGGTGCAAGAGGGGCTTGCTCTGGCGTCTTTGATGGAGGAGGGGTGGACACAGCTGCAGGAGGAGCCATGGACTTCGCTTGATCATCTGAGGATCAAGGACAGGAAAGAGGACAAACATAAAATAAGCGCAATCAAAAAAAATATTCCACCTGCTGTTTTAACATTCCTGGGGCCGGACTCACAAAACATTCTTAGAATGAAATTCTTCTTTGCTGTTAGATATTTTCCTTCTCATTTTCTAACTTTTGAATTTTTTAATCCTAAAACAAGATCATTCTAAAATATTATTTTCTTAAGATTGTTCTAAAGACAAAACTTAATTAGAATTTCTGATAAGAACATCCTTAGAAATTAGTATAAATAACCTTAAAAGGTTAACCTCCAACTTGGTGTTTGAGTGGTTTTAAACATTAAGCCTTACAATATAACACTAGCTACATATACATATTACTTACAGAATGAATGAGTACACTGAAGTGACACCACTTATTGATTGAATTTAAACAGCAATCGTTATGCATGACGTGACATCTCTCTGAATTTGTAGGATGGTGGGCAAATGAATACAACAGAATAAAAATATAAAATACACAATGAAGGTACTGAGTGCTGAATTCTGGTCAAGCTTACTGCAACAAAAGGAAGCACAAAAAGACAGCCTTTGAGCTGTTTTTGATCAGAGTCTTCAGTAAGAAGTGGCATAAAATCAGATAACACCAAAGCATGTTAATTTTCATCTTAAGAAAAAAAATGAAACCCTTCAAAAAATATCGGAGCAAAATTAAGTATAAGAATCTGCTTAAAAGTACTACTGGACCAAATAAAATGCATTTCTTGCTAACATCACTTCAGGTTCACATTGTTTGTGATTTGATAACTCTTTTGAAACTTTTGGTGCCAACATTTTTTTTTCCCAATGACATTTTGAGCCATGGAAATAACTTTTGAAACTCCCTGATTATTTCCACATTTTCCAGGACAGTGGGAACTCAGACTTCAACGTCAAAAACCTGTTTAGGTATTTTCAAGAAAGCCCACTCACCAGCTTTGATCACAGCAGCAACAGCCGAAACACTTTCACCATTGGTCTGGACAGGACCTGCCACCTCTGGACCAGCAATCTAAGAACAATCCGTTAAAAGCAGCATTAGGGCTGAACGATTAATTGCATTAGCGATATGAAAAAACGCAATTTTTCAATCGCAGAGGCTGCGATTACACTCGGTCACATGACACGCGAGAGTAAAGAGGTGTGTTCGACTTGAAGATCGATCGGTGTATGACATCAAAGTACGGCAAGAGAAAGCATGAGGAGACGTCCGCGCTCTCTTATAGCTCTCACAGTACTTTGATGACACACACCGATCGATCTAAGCAGCGCTGCTTCAAGTCGAGCGCAGGCCATCAGCAGAAAAACTGATTTTTTTTATAGGTTTAAAGTAGTGAGCGCGACCAAAAAAGTTTGAGAACCACTGGTTTAAAGTTAACAGATAGTGTTTAATGCAGTCCACGTTTACATGTTTATTACAGTGACATTGAATTACCTAAAGTAGTGTGGTAAAGCAACAGATTTGTTTTTATATTTCTGCAATCTACTTTAGTTTGTGTGATTTGTTACTGACTTTCATTTTAATGTTTACACCAGGCTTATTTGTCAGTGCTTTATGTTGTCAATTATAACATGCTTACAAGGTTGGAAGTTCAACAAATCAGTCAATATACTACTGTGATTGTAGTTGTTAAACAAAATTGTCATTCATATCAATTCATGCATCACCTAATTTCATCATAACATACAGGCCTGGCCTGGAGAAAAGAACATTTATGTTTAATCCATCTAATAATGTGTTGGTCATTCTTAGACATGTGCCGGTATTCGGTAATGCGATATATCACGGTAATGAATATGCACGATATTGTCATCGTGGGCACTTCTAAATACCATGAATAATTATATATTACAAATTATTCTGAATTTTGAATGCATTTTAAGAATACTTTCCCCATCAACTGGTCAAAATGCACAACCCCGCTGTATGCTGCTTGAAAGACGCAGTCGAGCGCAGGCCATCAGCAGAAAAACTGATTTTTTTTATAGGTTTAAAGAAGTGAGCGCGACCAAAAAAGTTTGAGAACCACTGGTTTAAAGTTAACAGATAGTGTTTAATGCAGTCCACGTTTACATGTTTATTACAGTGACATTGAATGACCTAAAGTAGTGTGGTAAAGCAACAGATTTGTTTTTATATTTCTGCAATCTACTTTAGTTTGTGTGATTTGTTACTGACTTTCATTTTAATGTTTACACCAGGCTTATTTGTCAGTGCTTTATGTTGTCAATTATAACATGCTTACAAGGTTGGAAGTTCAACAAATCAGTCAATATACTACTGTGATTGTAGTTGTTAAACAAAATTGTCATTCATATCAATTCATGCATCACCTAATTTCATCATAACATACAGGCCTGGCCTGGAGAAAAGAACATTTATGTTTAATCCATCTAATAATGTGTTGGTCATTCTTAGACATGTGCCGGTATTCGGTAATGCGATATATCACGGTAATGAATATGCACGATATTGTCATCGTGGGCACTTCTAAATACCATGAATAATTATATATTACAAATTATTCTGAATTTTGAATGCATTTTAAGAATACTTTCCCCATCAACTGGTCAAAATGCACAACCCCGCTGTATGCTGCTTGAAAGACGCATAGCGAGAAGCGCATAGCGGAACATGCGAGAGACGCTCTGGATGAAAGCACACTTTCACTCTCTGACAGCAGATGGCGCTAAACTGCAGAAATGCAGCCACTACCCCGGAAACCCTGTAAACAAAGCAGCTGCACTACTTTGTTTCTGAATAATGTTTAAATGATTTAAACAGCCATTGAGATTTGTGTATTTGCTATGATGTTCATCACAGCGCCAAATACTTAAATATTTAGACATAATAGGCTATTTATTTTCAAACTTTTTTTCACATTTTAATCTGGACTACAACATGCCCTAGATATTGTTTGAAAGTGATTTGATTCTTTATTGTTCAGTCACACTTTACATTAGGGCTTCATTAGTTAATTCAAAAAAATTTTGAACATTCATTAATCTTAGGTATTCCAATATTTAATAACACGTTGTTAAAATCGAAAGTTGCAACTGTGTTATTTAGTGAGCTAACATGAACTAAGACTTGTATTTTTATTTTTTACAAAGATAAATAACTTCTGTAGCAAATGTAGCTATTGCTCATTGTGAATGTTAATGCATTAACTAAGGTTAACTAAGGCTGTAGTACTCGAGTCCGGTCCCGGTCCGGTCTCGGTTGTTACTTTGCACATGCATTTTGATCATTACAAATAATAATGTAAAATTATTTTCTTAGAATAGGAGATATGATGTCTCTCGCATCACATACATTATCAATAGTTAAGTTTGTGGTCTTGAAGAGGATCCTTTTTTCCCCTCTCATTTGGACTCAGTCTTGACTTGGACTCGAAACTTTTGGACTTGGACTTGACTTGGACTCGAACCTCTTTGGACTCGGTCTTCACTAGTCCTGGTCTTGGACTCGACAAAGCTGGACTTGACTACAGCTCTAAGGTTAACTAATGAGGTCTTATTGTAAAGTGATACCTACCTACTTTATACATTTTTCTGTATTGCTTTATTGCATTTAAATGTTCAGTTATTTTTGTTATAAGAAAAAAGTTATTAAACCTGTTATACTGTATTATGACAGCATTTTTTTAAAACTAAATTTAAATATCGTGATATACCGTATACCGTGATAAAAGCATTAGCAATTAATCTCAACATGAAAATTTGATACCGGCATATCCCTAGTCATACCATACAATGATTTATAGCTTGTCTTTGTTGAATAATACAGAACAAAGAGCTTTAAAAAAAATAATTGCATATTAAATCGCAATATTGGTAAAAAAAAAAATTCCAAAATAGTTCAGCTCTAGCATGTCCTTTTTGCCATGCTCATGTCATTATAAACACATGAAGCTATCAACAAACCTGTGGAGGAGTAGGTGTGGAGGTTGTTCTCCCACCAGACATGATCTCTTCAGTGATGTCACGTCCACCCTGGTTGGGGTCACGTATTCTGATCTGTAAGGAAACAACTGGTAAGTCACAGACAAATGGATCAAAATGAAAACACACCAAATGTTGTTCCCACCCACCTGTTTGCGCTCTCTCAGTTTAACTTGTCCTGACTGCTGAGGCGGAGCTTGCTGTGGAGGTGGAGCTGGTTGCTGCGGAGCGGGAGTCATCATGACAGGTGTGGCGGACACTGGAGTTGGGTACTGCTGTGCTGCAGGATAATAGGTAGCTGCTAGACATCACAAAATAAAAAAAATAAATAAAAAAAAGAGAGAGAAGATTAGACCACAAAATAAGAGACAACCAGCTTTAATGGGAGGGGGACACATGCAAAGTATTCTCCCGCCCACCAAAAGCACTTCTCGATGCTTTGGGGAAAACAATAATTCATATAAATCTTGTCATAAATCTCTTAAAGGGGTCCTATTATGCTTTTTCACTTTCTTAATTTTAGTCAGTGTGTAGCGTGTATGTTTGGGCATTAAAAAGATCTAGAAAGTTACAAATCTCAAAATCCACTCCAATGGGAGATTTAGTTTTTTTTAAATCCCTTTTCAAGAACTACAACGAACGGCTCGTTGGGACTACAGCGTTTGTTTTCCGGGCTTTGTGATATCACAAAGCGGCTCATTAGAATTTCATTACAAATAATTCCCGCCTACAGAAATTCGAATGGTTGGGGGATGGGGTGGGGCGAGGTTGTGGTTAGAACGCTTGGTTGAGTGAGTGCATCAGACGAGACGACGGAGAAGAAGTGCTGCTGCAGAGTTAGTGCATCAGAGAAAACCCAAGAAGAGCTGCTGTGCTGTAGCCTCAAATTTTGGCATGTCTAGAACAGCGGTTCTCAATTCCAGTCCTCGCGTACCCCCGCTCTGCACATTTTGTATGTTTCCCTTATTGCTTCATACGTTTGTTATATTTGACTGCAAGTGCCCTGCGAAGTGGACATTACCAGATATTCCTCCATGATTCCAGTTTGAAGGGAGCGTATATATTCCATACAAAGGGCATTTAAGTGTGAGAGACGTGAATTTAAATTGTATTCGATAACTGTCCTTTTAACATCCCAGAATGTTTGCAGTTGTTTTTTTTTGTCTAGGACTTGGGAGTCAGAAGTTGAAGTAGCATTACATCAAAGGTTACATGTTACCTGCGGTGTTAAAACACAACCAGCCAGGCCAAGACACAGACAAGAGGTGTAACAGAAACAGCCCTGCGCTTCAGACTCACCAGGATAGCGCTGGGAGGTGAGAGGAGCTCCGTGCAGCGAGAGACGTCCGTTCTCTCTACCCACACCTCTCCCCCCACCCCCCTGCCTCTCCCTCCCTGCCAGAGAGGGATCTGAACTCAGCCAAAAGAGAAGGGAAGAGAGAAAAGCAAGAAAAGACAGAGAAAGAGACAAAGGTCGAGAGTGAGTAAGAGAAAACAACAAGCAACAGATATAAGTGCTGAACATGGTTAGTGAGCCAATAATCTGAGCAGAGGGTAGAACTAGGCGCTTAGTGGTTAGTTATGACAGGGATATTATTTAATGTATATTACTGATATAACATAAGTCTTCTAAGGTGAAGTTACAAAATCTATCCAAAACATACACAGGTACATACACAATTTTATATTCCAACTTCGACTTCCTATTTGGGGAAGTCGTGGCCTAATGGTTACAGAGTCGGACTCGTAACCCAAAGGTTGCAGGTTCGAGTCTCGTACTGGCAGGGATTGTAGATGGGGGGGGAGTGAATGTACAGCGCTCTCTTCCACCCTCAATACCACGACTGAGGTGCCCTTGAGCAAGGCACCGAACCCCCAACTGCTCCCCGGGCGCCGCAGCATAAATGCCCACTGGGAGAGATTGGAATAAAACTCTACAGCCAGCTTTTTCCCCATTGTTAAAGGGCTGTCACACACCAGTTACTGTTGTTCAGCAAATTTTTGAGGGTGTAATGCAGTCATTTCAGTAGTAATTAATGTAATCTTGAATTTCATGTGAGGGCAATAGATCTTCCCATGCAGATTTCACAATAGATTAAAGTTCAAACAGAAAGCTGCTTGGTTTGAAAGTGACCTCTGTGTAATGAATGCTTCATACACCACACATTATTGACAAAGGACCAAAATTATTTTGCTAATATAACTGCACATTATCATCATTCTCTTTACTGGAAAAAAAAAAGAAAAAAAAAAACTTTAAAATACAAGAAAAAATACAGATACATTAAGAAAAAGGCACTTATAGAGTCATGTAACTTGTATCAAGTGTAATTTTGGCACCACAACAACAGATCTACAAAAATGTTTCCTGAACATTTAAAGATTCATCAGGAATCCGATGTGCTCTACAGACTGGTGTAAGACCACTTTTGAATGAAAACAGCAAGATATACAAGTAAGAAAAAAAACAGGGTTGGGTGGTTCAAACAAGCAGGGGAGGCCCAGAGCAGAGCCTCTTACCATATGTACCGTATTCAGCTGGACTGCTTCCAGGGTAAAAGCCTGCAGAGTACTGCTGCGTTGGGGGCATGTAGGGGGGCCGGTACTACAACAGAAAACAAAAGGTTGTTAGATGCACAAACAGCCTCACAAAAAGTGCACAACATAGCTGTTCAAAGAACAATAGGTGTTACCTGTCCATGCAGGAAAATGGTTGAGTGAGTGTTGGCGAATGACAACGGTTGCTGGGGAATCATCATAACCTGTGAGGTAGGTTGGTAGACATGAGTGGGTGCAACAGACCGGGGGGTGCTGCTGGGTGGGACCCGAGGGGCACTGCCTTGCATGTTGGGCCGGTTAGGGTAATACGGCTGTTGGGGAAATGAGACCGATTCAGAAAACAAGCCACACAAGACCAAACTTCAAATTTTCTGTTACTTCTGTAATGTTACTTCATCCACATCCATTCATAAACATACAAACGCAGGATCAAATTTTCAGCAGTCATTACTGCAGTCTTCAATGTCACATGATCTTAGAAAACTAGTGTAGACTATATTTTAAGATCAGTATATTTGACACTAACATAATTACCAACAGAAGAGCTGAAGTACAACATCCTGATACCCACATTCATTCTTGAATGCTTAAAGCCTGAGACCACAAATTTTCCTAACTTGCCACCAGTTCACACCAAGAATGATCAATAACCTATTTTCCTTTGTGGTCCTTCTCAACATGAAATCAAAATTACCCCATTTTCTTAACACAAATTTCTAGTCTTACTGTACACAATTTATCAGTATAAGTGGTAACTTGCTTTTTCTTTAAATGTCTGGACAGTCTGATTACATTGGCTGTGGACAGAGGGAGATGAGAGGGCCAGTTACCTGCAGTGACCTGAATCCACCCTTCAGCCACACAAAATAGCAGAAGAAATAGAGTGGAGAGAAGGTGTGAGAGAGAAACAGACAACAAGCAGCAGCAGTAAACGTTAGCCATCAGCAGTGAAAGCAAGCTTCCAACATGCACAGTTAAGAACAGCCTGAGAAATACAGCGCAAGTACAACAAAGATCAGTGGCACACAGAGAACAAGTTGGCCATGGTGAAAGGATAAGACTCAAAACAGCTATTAAAACACATGCAGCCTCTGACAATTAGGGTTGGGAATTTGTTCATTACATGATTTAGAAAGTTCAGTTCTGTTAACATTTCTCAAACATATTCAGTCTGACCAGTTTGTAAGATGTAAATAAACATTTTGGGAAGCGTTTACATTTTTAATTTTTTTCACATTGATCAGGTTATTCCAGGTCTACACCAATCATTTCAAGCTGACTAAAATTTTATTTGGCTTGAGGTGTTTATAAGAAGGCTTTTCAGTCAGATTCAGCCATCAATCCAACTACTGGTGAGTCTTCAACGGATTATTTGGTTGAATGTAAAAGTAGCTATTGGTTGCATGCAACAAAGGCATAAGTACAACCAGTAAATTACTCCTTTGTGCAAGTTATTTTCAAAGAATCAGAAAGACTGAGCAGTTTGAAACTGTCTAAAGACACTGAATAGGCCAGAGACATATTATGGGGTTCATGTCATTACTTTCATCAATTCTAACTCAAAAGAAATCAAGAAACATTTTAATAAAATAAATGCTAAAACTCTACAGGAGACTTAAATGGAGTGGTTACTTATCAAGATACATCGGGAACAGGTTTGTTGCAATAAAAAGTTAAACATTTTTAGTGCTTTGTGTGAAACGTGTGCTTTAAATTGAATCTGAACATGATTCATTAAACATATGGATTCCCAACCCTACTGACAATGGTAATGAATACACAAAGACTAGCAAGAGCAGCACCTAAATGCAAGAGAACCTGTAGTTTATTATAGACTAGTTTTGGTGGTGGGTGGGGGGGGAGGGGGTGTACAGACAGAAGACTTCAGAAATCAAGCAGGCTCCAGTTTATGAAAATTGGTAGTACCTGTTGGTGTAAAGCACGAGGCCCTGGAGCAAACTGGGAGGAAAGTAAAGAGTAGCAGTTTTTCTCAAACACAAGCAGGAATTAGGACATCTAGCTAAGCCAAAAAAAAACACAAAAACAAAAACACACCGTCATAGCTTGAAGATAGTGTACCTGTCTGGGTTGCGGTGCAGTGTTCATTTGTGGAGATGGCCCGGGAAAAACAACCGAGGGAGGCTGACCTGGGGGATAGGCAGCCTGTAGAACAAATGGAAACCCTGATAATGTTAAAGGACACTCATATAATCCTGATCAAAACCATAAGCTTCTCTGATTCCGCTTTCACCTGTGTCAGTCCTGGCGATTGGGCGGGGTGGGGAACGGCAGGGGGTCCTGTTATAGGCTGAGGTGGTTTATTCATTTCCTGCGGTTCTGCATGAGGGGGCCTCACACTTGCCTGCCAAACTAGTGAATCAGGAAAACATGATTTCATGAGTGATAATCAGATACAACTAGTGCTGTGCGATATTGAAGAAAAATGCGATATGCGATATGATAATGCTTAAAGTGCCACATGCTCAGTTGAAACAGTTTTACTAAGCTGTTGCTGAGTCAGTTCTGTGAACTTCTATAACTATCTTGTCATATATATATGGTTATTTGTATGCATGTACCAAGAGTTCCTGTTTGCGCACACTTAAGTGGTGAATAAAACTCATTCTGATTCTAATAAGAAAGCACCCCTACAACAACTTCTGAAAGTGAACAGTGTTTTACTCTAGCATAACATAAAAGTCATTTTAACATGAGTTTAGGAACTGAATAATAAAAAGGAAAAATAAAACACTGCTTAGTATTTACTCTTTGAATTCAATATGCACTGATTCTAATTTAAGCTACAGAAGTTATTTCGGGAAGAGCAGTGAGTGATTTTCTCTTTGTCTTTTGTTCATGGCCCCAAATATTGCAAGCTGTAGTGATATGCATATTGCGATATGTACATTTGCGATATTTCGATAATTTCAATATATTGCACAGTCCTAGATACAACCAACCATGTTTTAAAGCAATATAGACAGGTTGGGCTTTCCATTGCCAACTTATCAAAATAAATTTTTTAACAGCCATGCAAGTAAAAAATACACAATAATACGTGTTTTAAATAATATTTTGTGAAAATCATACCTCTAAATTAGTATTATGAATCTCTGGGGTATCGACAAGCCCTCAGTGAGAGTTCTTGTGTAGTGTGTTAGCAATTCACCCTGGAGAGAAATAAAGAGGAAATTAATTTGCTATTGCACTGGAGAAAATTTCATGGTGTTCAGGATTTTTTTGGGCGGTGCTAAAACAGTGGCTCGATGACGCACTGTAGCCACCGATCATGGCCCCTCCCTTAACACTATAATAACTGTCGATGACGCACCGGAGCCACCGAGCATGGCCCCTCCCCTAACACTATAACTAGAGTACATTTGCATCATTTCACTCGCTCAATCGCGAGTTACTGTCAGTAACATTAGTTACTACAGCCTACAGTTTGCTAGCTAGCTAGCTATGCCTTCATCACGGAAATGTGTATTACCTGGTTGTGATAACTTACAAAACAGCTACGTGCCCCTATTTAAATTTCCTAATGATTTTATCAAAAAGAGGGGGATTCATTTTGTGACATTTGGTGCCATCATCGGCAGTACGTGCCCACCAATGAGTGTAAGTTAACTTGTGCTCTTATGTTATAATTATAGTAGGTAGTCCACAGTAACTCTACTAAATTTACTCTAATAGCGTCCATTCAGGCTGTAGTGGTAGTTGACAGTTAGAGGCACAATATGTAAGATGTTTTTATTAAAATATCCAAAAACCACTAGAACAGTGTTATATATTTTGCTGACTTTGTGTACTTGCATTACCCCAAATGTTTCAAAGAACGTTTAAACACGGAGCGTGTCCATAGTGTTATTGTGTCGCCTGCCAATGACGTCATAACCCTCGATTTCCGGTTTTGTTTTGTAGAAAACATGGAAACACCAAAGACGATTTAATAGGTTATCCATTTTATTAGACAGGTGACGACTGCACAGAGTAGCATTATAACAGAACTTTCAAACGTATCTAGTATGATAAAACAGCGCTACTTTTTTATCCCCACATACGCACGACCGGAAGGAGTGGAAGTGGTCGACTGTGGCATAAAAAAAGCTCCGCTGCTTTCGAGCCCCCAACGTTTGAGAGCAGAGGATACTTTATTGAGATTTTGATAACTTACTTTATGTACTTAGCAGATTTTTTTATCATTCAAATTTGGCTGAGTGGTTAATACATTTTTCTGTGGTGTGACAAACTCAGAACACATACTTAAAGAGCAGGTAATATGGTATTTTAAAGTGTCCTAATATTGTGTTGGAGTCCCCTACAACAGGTTTAAATGCATCTAAGATCAGAAAACAGTCATTTTCTCAGAATATACATTTAATATTAGAATAATTTTTCAATGATTTCAAAATGATTCGTTCGAAGCAGTTCTGAGCTTAAGGTCTGTAAACTCCTCCCTTTCATAGCCTACTCTGCTCTGATTGGTCAGCTGGCCACGTCTGTTGTGATTGGTCAGTTGTCGGAAACAAAACACCCATTAACAATTTTTTTTTTTGCTCTGGAGGGTTAATTGTAAACAAAGATGTTATAATCTTACAAAAATAGACATCGATATTACCTTTATAATTCAAGCCTGAGTCTGAGGATGATACCGATGCAGTCGCTCAAACAGAAACTCCATCGCAAGCACGACTAGATTAGGACTTTTCTCAGTGGTAAATTTAAACTTTGTATGTGGTACTTTGCGTGATGTCTTCACATCATCATCATCATCTTTCGGCAATGAAAACAAAAAAATTGCTTTCACCACGCAGAACACAGCGTCTTCTCCACATGATGTAAACACACTAACTAACGGAAGTGTTTGTGGGCAGGTCAGTAGGGCTGGGCGATATGGCCAGAAAATGATCTTGATATTTTTTTTTTCATATCAGTCAATATCGATAATTATCACAATAAAAGTATTTTTGCTCCAATGTGAAAGTCATAAAAACCTGGGGTCTCATTTATAAAACTCTCCATAGATTTCATCCTAAAAGTGTGCGTATGCACAAAAGCTAGATTTTGCGTACGCACAAAAGTTTTCAGATTTATTAAAACGTGCATATGCCAGAACCTGCGCAAAAATCCCTTTATAAATCCCAGTCAGGGGAAGATTGTGCGTACAGTGCATCTCCACCCCGACTCCTCCCTGAAATCACCATATATGGAGCTTATAACGCCTAGTTTTACTATGCATAACCTCATTTGCATATAATTTCCATGCATATTCCCATACACGTGACACCATATTTAACACCATTAAAGGTACAAGACATTAAGGAAATATGAGATACGCACTATAAATGCCATACACAATTTTTATTGCTAAAAATCATCCAGTATCCTTGTTTTAGCATAAATATATCAAAATCCATAAAAACAAAACTGTTCAAAATAGTTCTCAGATAAATATTTTAGAATAGAGTTGATCTCATTCTTTTCAACTGGCCGAATAGTATTTCAGTGGTTTTAAACAAATCAAATTTAATTTATGCAGTTTTGCTGATAAGGTGAACATCTTTTAGCTATTTTTAGCCTATATTTATTGCAGTGTAAATAGAATTGTCTGACACGGCACGTCACTGACAAAGTAGCCTATTTTAAAAAGAAAACATGCAAATTACCATTTTATTCAAGTTGTATCCTTCAAATACAGTTGTATTTTCCATAATATTGTGGAGATGCCTTCACTTCAGTGTCCACCATAATATCGAAGTGCGCATCACTGATCATAGTTCTCACTAAAATATTTTCTCATAACATAAGATCAGACAGACATCGCACTCCTCGCCATCATTAAAACAGCATGCCACAGGAAGAGTGATCAAGCGCATCCACTAAATATGTCTAAATTTATATCATTTTTGTTTAACTTCTGTGTAATAACTTTACGTAATTTCAGTGCTTATCTCTATTAATGAGAGTGGAATATTTCATGTAAATGTGTATATCAAAATAAAAGCAGATTTTAAAATCGTTGTTTACTTCATTACTTTTCTCACTCCAGGAAAAAGAGTGTGTACGCATGGTCTAGAATGTCCGTACGGTGCGTACATATTTACGGCAAGTTTATTTTTTATAAATCCCGATGTGTGTGTGGAAAATTGCGTACAATTTCTATGCCCATTTTGTGCGTGTGCAGTGTTTATAAATGAGACCTGATGGTTAATTGTGGTTTTCAACTATTCTTTATGGTCAGAACATGGCAAACTAGGGCTGCTCGATTATGGCAAAATCATAATCCCGATTTGGCCAATACTGTAATCACGATTAACACGATTATGAGGGGGCCATATGACCAAAACTTTGTAAGAGTCATTTATGTAAAGATAGTGATACATATCAAATATACATTTCCTGTAAATAAGGTTGCTATGACATCTACACTGTAGAGACCAGCAGAATTTCAAACAAAAAGTCCTCAATTATTGAAAATAATTATACTGTCAGTAATAAAAAAAAGCAAAGGACAAATGCAATAGAATAAAAGATATAAATGAAACGAACTGTGCTTTAATTTAGTCTCAAGCACTTTACAGCCTACTACAGAAATTAATAATCAAATGTAAAATAAAACCGCATAGTATTCACTAGACATGGGCCGATTACCGGTTTCAAGGTATACCGCGATTTGAAAAATTCACGGTTTCAAAACCACTAATATTTTCTGGTATACCGTTCCTGCAGTATGCGCCGTTTTTCATGTCTCCTCAAAGACTGAAAGTGTAGGAATCCCTCAGGTTGAGTGCAGTGTAGAGAGTAACACGACCCTCCTCCTCCTGTTGGTGCGAGCGAGCGGTCAGTCACGTGTGTACTGTGTAGGATGGCCGAAATAAGGAGCTGTCCCTGGAACTTACGCGATCAGCAACCGGACGTTTTTTGTCTTATTGCAACTCGTCTCCGTTCTGGACTTGCACAAACTGCATTGCAATGCAATCATTTTCCAAAATGTTATTTATGTGAAAATATGAAGTCTGTAAACGCCTGTTAACACAGGCCAGAGATGCACAGAGAAAAATACTGTAGCAGGCAGATCACTCACTGTTCATGATGCACGAACTATTGGAAGAAAATCCTAAATATTGATTTGGGGGTTTATATGAATGTGTTTCTGAGGGGAACTGACTGTCTTCAGAAACGTTTACGTGGTATTTTCTTTTCATCTCGTCTCTGTATAGTTCATATTACAGCAGTGTTTCAGCGCAGTGCTGCTTTGTTTACAGCGGTAACCAAGGAAACGACAGACACAGTGGATGTGGCATCAGGCCTCAGAGAGGCTTTTATTAACAGAAGATAAACAGTGTCCAAAAAAAGGGAATCAAGTGTCCAAAATAAACGGGGGATCTGTTGTCCTCGTCGTGCTGCGGGGTTCGTGAAGGGAAGGGCAGTGGTCAGGAAGGAAGGGTCCAGGTAAGGGACGGAGTCTGGCGGCCGCACGCGCTCCCCTCTCCGGTCCGGGGCGCGAGGGGCGGCGGCTTCTTCTAGCAGCTGCATCCTTCTCATTGCCCACGGCACGCAAAGAGACTAGACGGCCCGGCATCCTGGCCCAACGGCCGTGTAACGGGTGCGGTTCTCGTCCGGCAGCTCGCGACTCTGGCAGCACCCAGACTCCCTCTACGCACCCTTCCTGGACCCACGAGAACACCAGCGTGCATGCACGGGGAAGAGACCGGTCTCCCGAAGAGAGGCGCGCTCAGCATTTAAACAGCGGCAGTGATGAGGCTCCATTCGGTTCAGGTGTGCCCCATCACACGCCACCAACCCTGGCTATTTCAGCACCCCTCCTCTCTCACGCACCCACTCATGTCGGGAGCCTGGCAAAGGGCGGCGATTAAGGGACGGGGTGATGCTGATAATTAGGGGGAGGCAGCCGACTCGTCTTTATTTTTCTTCTTTTTAGGAAACAAATCAAAGAAAAAAATGAACAAATTCTACTGTCCCTAATATTCTGTATGTTGCTCAAAAACAAGATATATTGTGAAAAATTATTGTTTTTACCCAGTCATTTAAAAATAACACATTTTCCAGCTGTAACGACAATAATGTGATACCGTCATACCGGCCCATGCCTAGTCTTCGCTGTAAGAATTAAACTTTTTTTGTTTTTTATTAAAGCTACAAAGTCCTTCACTCAAGAGCAGTGTGTGATTTTGAATTTGTTAGCTCATTAATCCTTAGTGCGTTTTTATATTGTTACGTTTTTTTTATACAGGAACACTGAATGACCAAAAAAAAGCACCAGCTAAGTTCATGGTTACCAAGTTTTAATTCTAATTACTAAACTTCTATTATTAAATAATACTTGATTATCATATTACAATGCTTGACTGACTGATATTAAGAGTGTACTTTCAGATATTTAAAAAGCTGTACCATTTTACAAACATAATATATGTATATATATATATATATATATATATATATATTAGTGTAGTATTTCTGTCTGGCGAGTAAACAAAAAAATATACTAGTCAATGGCGATTCAATTGCCAAGGTGTCCCGTTGAGGGTTGACTGTATAAAAATAGTTCGTGCTGCACTGTATTTGTTTTGTCCTATCGTATCTATCATATGTTGTTGTCTTATTAAAAATATGCTATACATTTAAAAGAAATGCATTTTAATTTGATATTATATACTTGTATATAAATACATTCATGAATGTTTTTAATGAATGGATTTTATAATAATACAAATAGCAATGTGTAACATTTTACCATATAGTGCAACACTTTTATTTGTTCCCCACAAAATATTGTTTTTCACTAAATGTTTGGATTTCTAAAATTATTGTGCACTGATTTTTCTAGAATAACTTTTGCTGCCGAATTATCCACTAACCTAGTTTATGATACATTTTTGTCATAGATTATAAATATACATAGGCCTATATTTTTTCATATTTGTTTATTTTATTTTTCTTTATAATGAAGTAGTCTGTATCTAGTAGATTGTGAAAGAATCATTATCAGTTCCACACACAGAGATATATAAATTCTACATTTATTTCAAATACACAAAATAATGATCTTTAAAAAAGCATCATATGACCCCTTTAAAGTTCCAGCTGCGACAACAACAAGGGACCAGGTTCCATCAGTGACAAACATCTGAATATCAAACATGACTGCAGCAAAGATGGGAAAACGAAGACACACCAATTATGCTGCAGCAACGTACACTGTGTACTTGATTACACTCCCAGAAAGGCCTGAATGAATGCTCTCTGCGAGCAAGTAAAGAACGGGTGGGGGTCTTCTAGTGTCAACTGAGATAAGACCACACCCTTAAGATCTCAAACACACAGAGCCAGACTGGGTATTTAACACAATCTCACATCTCAGCTGAGAAAGGATGGGGAAGCCGCAGGAGAGCAGCTGGAAAGCTCAGACCAGAGGTTATAGAGATGTAGGCTCTACATTCTGGGCGTGTCTGTCTGCCCCCTGTGACCCTGTGATCCAGCTCTGCATTTTTGATCCCGACAGATGGCAAGCAATAAACACCCTCTCAAAAAGCACTGACTTTCTGGGAGAGGGCAGACGGTGGAGGATGAGCGATGCTGGGGAACTGAAGCACATGGGGAATGTGCTTCCGACAGAAGGAACACGAAAGTCTCTGACAGACCACCAAGGCAAAACTGCATTTATGAATTTCTTACTCAAAAGGGAAAAGCAGGACAACAGGTCCGAAAGGCATTTGTGTCATGTGTAACCCAAAGTAGGACGTAGACAACCTAGAGATGAACGAGCTAAACATGGGATGTTTATGGCATGAGGGGGGAGGGTAGGCCAAGCGTGTGTTCAATACAGCCCGATGCCCAGCCATCCGTGACATCCAGATGAAGTGTTTGTGGGGTGGTGGGGGGAGGGAACACCAGGAACGAGTTGTGGAGTTATAATCAATGCATTTGGGAGAACTGGCAAGATACCCATTACACACTCACACAAAAGCCACTGGCTTGTACAGCGCACACAATCGTAAAGTACATTCCTAAATTTGAGGCCACTTAGGCTCAAAGTATACTTTTTTTTTTTTACAGGTACGCACACGGTTGCACGATCAGCCTATCAAAGTATATTCCATTTGACGGCATGCTCGAACACAGGTGCTCAACATATTTGTGAACTTTTCATCCATGTCCAGTGTAGGCTTGCGGCGATAGACGGTGCTGACGGTGATACCGTTAAGCCGCAACACCGGTTACGTCACTTGCCCACCACGGCACCGACCTCCACCATCGTTTAGATTTTTTTATAGTAATAAAAATCATTTAGTTCAGTAAAAGAACAGATACTACAATTAAAAACTGAGACAGACAAGACAATGCCGGATGATTTAGTTTTGAAACGAAATGCAAAAGCACCTGTTTGGAAGTATTTTGGATTTTGAAAAGCCTGTTGACTTTTGCCGTTTATCTAAGGAGATTTTGGAAGTTTTTTTAACATTGGTTTCTTATTTAATTGGTTCCACATTGTTTGCTGATTTTTACTTTATTTAAACTTTGTGTCATTTATTTATTTTAACATCAAGGTGTATGCCGTGCCTCCAATCTTTCTTATTCGTTTTGCTAATAAACGTTCTACGTTTCTTATTTTATTTGGTTATATATTATACGTTTACTTATTTCCAGTTTTGTATACCTATTTAAACTATGCAAGTTATTTGTTATTTTATATTAGCCATAGCCTGCCCTATAGCATGGTGTATTTTTATTCGTTTAGTTAATAAAAGTTCTGTTTTATATATAGGCTAAAGCAAGTTTGATGTTGTATTTTGCTGCATTCAAGCAATTGACGCCGAATTGCCGCTAATTCGCTAATGCATACTCCGCTTTTACAAGCCATTTAAAAGCGAAGGAAAGCGTGGAAAAGAGGGAACGCCCCTGCCCCCACGGTGATACCGGTATTATCGGTGTTGTCACACGTCGATTAACCGGTGGGAAAATTTCCTCACCGTCACAACCCTAGTCCAGTATCTGTGCTATTTCTCTCCAAAATATGAGCACTACAGAAAATTATTTGTAATCATTTAAACTAGGATTGTGGGAATCTCTCAACCCCTTTACACAAGTGCTTTTAAAGGGGTCATATGATGCTTTTTTAAAGATCATTATTTTGTGTATTTGGTGTAACAGAATATGTTGACATGCTTTAATGTTAAAAAAACACATTATTTTTCAAATAAGTTACATTATTGTAAGTCCTATATGCCCCGCCTCTCTCAAACGCTTCGTTTTCTACAAAGTCCCTCCTTCCGACAAGCGCAGTCTGCTCTGATTGGCCAGCTGACCCAGTGCATTGTGATTGGCCGAACACCTCAAGCACTTGTCGGAAATGTATATACTCGTCAAAATGAATGTAAAGACAGAGCCCGAGAGGGGAGAGTCGGGTGGCAGACACAGTGATGAAGCTGGTATGTGTTTGCAGTACACAAGCCACGGTTAAGACAGCTGACTCCACTGTGATGTGACCCCCCCCCTCTCTCTCTCTCTCTCTCTCTCAATTTCAATTTCAATTTAAGAGTGCTTTATTAGCATCACAAAAATTATACATTTGTATTGCCAAAGCAATTGCAGCTGGACTGCTCACAAATAGTACACATGTATTAACAGAAAGAAAAAGAATAATATAATAATAATATATAAAAAGTATTAAACATGTAGTGGGTCTCAATCGGATGTTTTTCCCATTTGGTGAAATCTTGATTGGGATTTGTCAGTGGACCCCACACCTCACTGCCATAGAGGGCAATGGGCTCAATTACTGATTCTAATATTTTCAGCCAAATTCTAATAGGGATCTCTATAGGACATTGCCGTTTGATGGCGTAGAAGGCCCTGCGTGCTTTATCTCTCTCTCTCTCTCTCTCACTCTCTCTCTCACACACTCGCCCGCGCGCACACACACGATGCGCAAAACTCCGCATTTGAACAGTCAATAGCAAATACTTAAACTAATAACAAAACAGTAGCTGATTCAGAAGCGCCAGATTGTCATAGCAAAGTCAGAATTACCTCCTCTCCTAGGTTCACGAAAAGGTCGTCCATAAAATGCATTGCTGTTCTGTTGTAAGTGATCTTAAAGATTCCTAAATGCATCTACTTTCTGGAAGGCCAAATAAAGTGCTTTTGCTTTCGCACTGAAACACACAGTGTCTCCCTGACATGGCTGCTTCAACACTAACTGCGTTTACTGAAACCACACCTTCTTTCTTTGCGTGCACATTTGGGCCGCATTATGCAAATATTTCCACACAGTGAGGTAGATATGTGGGGGCGTGTTAGAACGAGCCGTTTAGGGGGGCGTGGCAGAGTCTTTGATAAAGAATATCTCTTTGGTTTTGAGACTTTAGTCTTTGCAACTTCAGGGATCTTATCTATGCACAATCAGCTTGTAACACTCCAAAGAGAAAGGAAAACTTGAAATCGCATCATATGACCCCTTTAAACACGAGCGTCTATGCTTATTGTTTCCAGTAGTAGTTTGTAGTCACCATCCTGTGCCCTCTATTTCTTTTTCTGACTGTGGCCCAGGGAAGAGTTGCCATCTGATTAGCGCAAAAAATAAATAAATACAATGAACATGTGCGAACTGCACATACGGAGTACGTACTGTTAGAAAAATCGGGCTGTGAGTGTCATGTACGCATGTACTTGTGCAGGTGACAAAATGTAAATCCTGCACACTGTACACACACACACACACAAAGTATGCCTTGGGCTTCCAAGAGGAAAGCTTTTCTTACAATAAATGCATTACATTTATAAGTAAATAAAAAAAAATCTACTTGATAAACATTTGCTGACTAAATACCTGGACAAAAAAATCTAAACTTCAAGAAACATAAAACCAGATAAAAACGAATGAATGTCAGAGCCATACTTCACATTGGAAAATGAAAACTGCCATTTCCTCATCCTCACGTTGTTCTCATAAATTACTTTCTTTTGCATAACAAAAAAGATGTTACACATTCACCATCCACTTCCATTGCATCTTTTTCCACACAATGAAAGCGAATGGTAACTGAAACTGTCAATCTGTAATACATTGTTTTCAACAGAAGTGGTCAAATACACAACAACAACAACAACAAAAAAGTTCATTTGGGGGTTTAACTACACCCTTTAAGCAACTAAATCCACTATTGGTGGTTCATATGACAGAGCCACAAGGAAATAAAATTCACCAAACAGGTTGATTCAATTATGAAATCCTCAAGATACTGAAACTCCAACATCCAAATAGTTTTAAACTCGTTTTAAATACGTTGTTCACATACTCATTGCAGAACAGACAAGCAGAGCTGATAAAAGAAACCACTACGGTAACATTTCCCAAATGTTAAGTTTTCTGCACGCTAGGCTCCCAGCAGCGCGAGGCTTCTACAGACGTGTCACACCGCAGCCATGATGCTCTGCCGGAGTAGCTAACAGCGCTAGCCTCCATATGGCACTGACACGTTCACATCCACTCCACTTTCAATACCATAACAGCATCGTTTTATTCCCAAACCAAGATTTAACGACCTCAACACGCCATCTGACGAAAACCCACCTCGATAACCATCGGAGAAAACCATAAAATCAAACCGGGCCCGCTCAGTAAACGTGAGGGGAAGTGTCGATTTCACCGCACTAGCTTATTAGCTACCCCCCCCCCCAAATCAATGACATGGTGAAAGCCGACGGTTAGTGAGATCGACGCACCGGTTCGTTTACAGTATCGTATGTAACACATGGGTAAAGTTAAGTTTGCCGAGGAAAAAACAAATCTCCGTCATGTAACGTTACCGCACAAACTTATTCTGACATCCGCGTGCCGACATTCCTTCTATACGTCACATGAGACATTTAACGGTCACAAAATGCTCCTAAAATACCAGAGAACAAGCCATCCAAAGTCGATAAGCCATGAAAACCTCAACGGGACGGGACTAAACTGTGCCGAGTTTGTATGTTCCCCAAATTTCAGAGGACTGACTCCCAGAAATATGAGCAATGTGTGTGTGTGTGAAACTGAAAAAAAGCGAAGCGCTGGGAAATAAAGGCTCAGAAACACATAACCGGGTTAACAGAGAGGGAAATTAGGAAAGTAATCAGTGACAAGTTCAAAGAAAATCGTTTCACGAAGAAAATGTTTGCTACGTGACCACCCACCAACATTAAACCCGTCGTGAGGATCAGTCTAGGCCCGCTCGGCCCCTACGATTATCGGTTTAAACGCGGCTATCAAAGTTAGCATAGGATAGGCAGTAGGATTACTCACCCGGGGAAAACTTGAGGGCAAGACTTCGTCAACGCGTTTCTTGAAAGTTTTTTGTTTTTATTTTTCGTTACTAGCAGAGGCCGTCTTGGTTTCCACAGGAATATTTGGGTTAATCAAGTGAGAATTGTTTGCTAGCTGCTGACACTTTGGGTTTAAATCCCATCGTGCAAAGGCAAAAAAAAGTGACAGTATGGGGGGGAAAATTATAAATACAGTTTCCAGATGTTACTACTGACAAAGTTGATGCCCCCAGGACAAGCCTCTTGACTGGAGGTCCATGGTTAAGGCGCGGATGGTGACGGATTGCCGGTAAATTGATCACGCTTCTCTTAATAAACGCGATTAGAACAGAGCCATGGTGCTTCGGCGTTTCTCCCCTTGAGCCCGCAGAACCGGACGGAGTGCTCTGTGAGCCGCGTGGGTACTTCCGGGTTAATCAACCTGAGCGGGGTGTGACAGGGTCATTTGCCAAGGGTAGAAATAAGGAGCAATAATAAAAGTCTCCTCCACTTACACAGACTTCAGATTATGAACGTTGATTTATAAAGCTTTGCATGCAGAAAAACCCCCAATGTAATACACACGTATTTAATTCAAATTAAAGCACGGAATACAGTAAAACGAACCGTGAGCATAAATCAATACGGCACTGAATCTATCTATCTATCTATCTTTCTATCCATTTATTTATTTCACGAAATACTACATATACAATAAACGATATTCCATAGGCCATTGTTCATTTAAGTAAAATGGCATGAGATGACATGAAAAACAGCATAAAATGTTAAGCAAACAAAATTAATTTTATCCCTCTCCCACCCCACTTAAACCTGCAATCTCTATTCAATAGGGCACATATTAGGCAGCTGGTAAAAAAAAAAACACCACACACACAAATGATCACATGTGTTATGGTATGTCAGACTTATATGTCAAAGGTACATACACACAGAGTTGAGGGAGAACAGAGGAGAAGTCAGCTGTGTTCACTCTGAGTCCAGGGGCCAGTTGCATAAACTTAGCCTCTGTGTTTAGACAGTGACTTAAGAACTAGTCTGACCAACTAGCAGTTAGCCAAAGGGTCTTTGATTTGTGTTATGTGCTTAGAAATCTCCCCAGCCGCAATAGTCCTGGGGCCGGTTGCATAAACCACTTAGACTAGTCTTATTAATTAATTTTTTTAACTTCTTAAAGTCAGTTATAAAAAGGTAGAATGGTCTAATTTGAATCCAAAAAGTAAGTCTGATTACCTCTTGACTAGCTACTAGTTGGTCAAACTAGTTCTTAAGACACAGTCTTAACATAGTGGCTGTTTATGCAACTGGCCCCTGGTCTTCAACGTAGAAGTTTGTGCAAAATCCACCTGTGCCGTGAATGACTATAGCATTATAATGTCTCAAAGCTGCATCAGCCACTTCTAAATATTCAACATGTGAAATGGGAGCCAGTTTTGCGCAAGCATTTTTTTTAGCAGATGTAAACCAGCAAGTCAAACATTTTTATGTTCAATTAGGGAGCGTCAACATGGAGTCGTCATTCAGTAATAACACCAAAGTGTTCACTGGTATGGAGTAGCCAGTGATTTTTGATAAAGAACCACAGATGTCAGCCCAATCAAGTGTCTGGAAGGAAAAGTGTTAAACCTAGCAATGACCACATGAGAGGGGAGCAGATCCCCCCATGGCACTCCATGGGCCTTTATAGCTGACCTGAGGCGTAGCTATAAAAATATGGAGGAATGAACCGAACAAAATATGATGATCCGATGAAATGCATCATGAAATGTTTCAGTTAATACAATAAATTAGGGCTGTCAGTTTAACGCGTTAACTTAATTAATTGGTTATGAAAAAATAACACGATTAAAATATTTTAACGCAGTTAACTCACTGGCCTCGCCCCCAAACCTGTACGTCATCTTACAGTCCATACAGGTGACTGTTGACAAATATGATGCAGGGCAACAACTCCATAAATGCAGTTCTGCCCTAAAATTCAAGATATTGGGGCATAAAATGCCCTTGTATGAGTATTTGTCTCATATTTATATCGTATGATAAATGATATCGCACCAGCAACCAGAGCAATATCACCAGTTTTTGTCACGAAGAACACCAGTGCAAATGTGATTTCATACAACAGTTCAGTAAATAAGAAGTAAAAAGCCACAGCAGAACTGTTGTGCATCTCCGAGCAACACAGCATTGTTTAGTTTCTGAATGAATCCGCGTTTTGAACGAATCGTGTGGACCAATGATTCAAAAGCCCATTCATAAATTGAGTCGTTTACTTAATTCCTGAATGAATCAGCCATTTGAACGAATCGACTCATTTAGACATTTACCGCCAGCTGCTGGTAGTTTTAGTTTATTCTTTAGAGTATCATTTCATTTATTAATAAATAAAAACATTAAAGGGATAGTTCACCAAAAAAATGTTTTCAAACCTGAATGACTTACTTTCTTTTGCACAACATAAAAGAAGGTATTTTGAATACTGTTGGTAACTAAGCTGTTTTGGTCACTAGTGACTTTCATTTGCATGAACAAAAAATACTGAGATATTTCTCAAATTATCTTCTTTTATGTTCCATACTTTATGTTAGGCCATTGTAGCCTAAACATTTAACACAATAATAGCTTTAAATGATCTTTTGGGGGTATTTTCACAGCCAAATTTAGTTTCAGCACCCTGTATTTAATTAGATAAAACATTTTAATCGATTGACAGCCCTACAATAAATATACATTAGAAACGACATGAAGTATGACAAATGCCTGAAATGTGAACTGTTAGCCTACTTTCGTCTGAACTTGAGAGCCAAATAACTAGCTGAATATTTCACAGAAATGTGTCCAGTGGGGGGAAAAAGCTTGTGTTGTTTTGCTTCATACCAAGTATTTTTCAGATTCTGGTCAATTTATATTAAATTCCTATTTCTAAGTTTTAAGAATTCAAATTAATGTAAGTATTTTCATTCTGAAAAACAGCTCATAAACATAAAGAATTAGAAAAATAAAGAATAGCCCCTACATCTGATTATTTAGATCTGCCGATACTTTTGTGGTTCTTCTTACCTCTGATAGCTAAAACAATAATTGGTTTTGCAAGTTTTGTAAACACAGTCTTTCAACATATAATATATATATTGTATATATAATATAATATGTAATGTGCTATTAATTTGTATGTGACACAAAGGTAAAAAAAAAAGGACTACCACAATTAATAATGTTGAACTACACATTTTATTATGGAGGGCCAAATTACTCAAAGTTAAACATAAATAAATGAACAAACAAACCTGCATGTTTCTTTTTTGTGTGTGTGCGTGTATAGCTCTTTTCACAACACAAATGTTGCAAAGCAGCTTCACAGAAAATTAAACTTTCTACATTATATTTAGGAGAAGCTTATCAGTGGTGACTATGTCAAGGTGATGTCCGTATGGCAGAAATAAAAATATAAAAAATCATGCAATTAGTTAATGACATGTATTCAAACATGAACCCAATTAACAGCAATGAGTATATGTTGTGATCAAACTTATAGGAAAATTTGGTAGTTTTGTATGTTGATTCAGGGTTGGCATCATCTGAGGTCCTCTCAGATCTTAGTAAGGGCTGGATCCAGACTGAAGCTTGTGTAATTCCTAG